>NW_027417711.1:0-105170 GCF_009905375.1 Apium graveolens | reverse complement strand
CCACGGGCTCATTGTTTATCACCGTTTTCTCATGCTCCCCTCCACCTGGATATATTTTCCTGCTCTACTCTGTAGCTGTAGCATATTTTCGGGTGGCCGCTTGGCCAAAACATCTTGAAAAACTCATCCTTGGTTCCTTGTTGTAACGCTATCATAGTACCTTGTCATCAAGATCCGGTACTTTGAAGGCCTCCTTTGTGAATCGATTGAAGTAGTCCCTAAGAGACTCCTTTGCTCCTGCACTATACTCAGAGAGAAGCAGAGCTTTTTTTATGCACCTTCCGCTGATGAATTCCTTGATGAAACTTGACTTAATATCTGAAGGACCCATTTGAGTTTGGAGGCAAACGGCTGTACCACCTTTGAGCCAACCTGATAAGGTTTAAGGGAAAGCCCGACGTGATTAAAGGGTTCTCCCGTACCATCATAGGCCTTTATAGTCGGCATCTTGAACTTTTTGATATGGGTGTCATGATTTCTTCCGTGAAAGGCGGGGTTGGATCGTATGGGTCTCCGAGGGGAGGGGGAAACTCAAAAGGGGTTCCTCCAGGGGCATCCATTGATTTTCTCCTAGGAGCTTCTTCCAAATAGATGACCTGGGTAGTTCCCCTAGTTCCTTTAGCTCAGTTGGCCCTTATTGGCTGCCTAGCCCTCCTCTCCATGTCCCTCCTTAGCCTTAGGAATTATGCCTCATGGGCACGTATCCTTTCCTTGAAAGTCTGTGATGCCACTCCCTAAACTTCTTAAAATCCGGGTTGCCTGCCCCCAACAGGCTCAACGCACCTACCTTCAATGGGTTCTTTATCCCTTCGCCTTCTCTTATGATGGGCATCTTCACTAGTTGACTCTCCACTTTCCTCTATAGTTAGGGTCCTGATACATCTCTTTCATTGGTGACTAGTTGTAGACCTCTAAGATAATTAGGGTCATCCCAAGGCTGAGAACAAAGTGGTAGGGGTAGCTACTCGCTCCAACCTCCGAGTAGATCGGCATCCCATAGGTGGGATTCAAGGGCGTGTGATGCACTATAGTTGACATCTCAAAGCCCAAAGATTGAGTTCCCAAATGTGCATTCAGATTCGAATTTTGAGGATTCGCCTATAAGACTGGGGTTGGCTGTAATTCAGATCGAGGATTCAAAAGATCCATTATCACTTGGGAGTAAGTCGAGTGAGGGGGAATTCAATGGTGGTAAAATTATTTGGGTTGTCCCGGCTGGTGTTCCTTCAGGGACATTGTTTCTGCTCCGTGTGTTCACCATGGTTGTTATTGCTTTTCCCACAGACGGCGTGTCACACCCCCAACTTAACAAACAAAATAAATATAACTATTACAATATTTAAAAGAAAATAAACATAACCGAATGCAAGATCTTACAGTTTAGGGTTTGGAACAGCCCAACACTACCATCTATTACAACTGATTTTAAATTCGAGTCCTCTCACAAAACTATCTCTTATTCTACTTGAGCTCGGACATTCGCATCGGCGTCACAGGTCTTACGTGCTGTCTGCTTGAATCTAACCATAGTTGCTAGCTGTAATATCATGGTAAAGCAAGGAGTGATCCAAATGCTCAACAAGTGCTAAACATACGGTACAAAACATAATCGAGATATATAAAAGAATGATAATGCGAAGATATAAATAACAAGAGACGAAATTTTGGGTGATGGCATCATTTGCTTGAATCAAACATTTTCCTAAAATCATATCTTAATCAAAATCATTTTATGACGCTACGGATTACAGCCGGTGATCAGCCGCGAAGTAATCCCGAACCTCGTTGGGTTCTAAAACATTAATGGGATCCCAAGGCAACTTTTAAGCCTGCAAGATAAGTGTGGAAAGGACTCGCGTCTCAGTCCAGATCCACTATTCAAAGAAAACATTTATCTCCCTTTGGGACTGAAAATTCACATTTTAATCATTTCAAAAACTGATGCCGCTTTATAATAAAATCTCTTAAGTAGTAAACATTTTTATCAAGGGATTATAGATCAACTTTGAAACACTGGAAATAAGTCACAAAATCTCAGGGCCATGATCCACTAGACTTAAATCTATTAGGATAACTGAAAGGTTTCCATTTACAAAACTTGACAAAGGGATTTAGCAAGGCTATTAGATAATATGAAAAAAATAATTAATTCCAAACTAGGCTTAAAGCAATTATTCTCGACAAGGTATAAATACTAGAACATCAAGAAGATAAGCTTCAAAAATACTAGGGGTGTCAAGATATGAAGAAATGACTTTTAGCTCAAGGTATATCAGGATTGTCGAACTTTAGGGTAAGTGTTAGGGCGAAATCACGCACTAATATTCACGCAAGTATACGCGTTCGCAAGTAATATAGAATACTTTCTAGTTCGTTCCCTCAGAGACTCAGACTAAGTTATTGTCTAATTAAACTCACTCACCAATGTATGATTACTTCTCAATGTTAAGATAACACTTAAAATTGTTGATTAAATATTAACTATAATTAACTACTTAATTAACCACTTAACTAACACTTCAATTTATCAATAATAAAACACTCATGAGATCACAACTTCATATTACTTCCTTCTATAGCCATAGTTATTACCTTTAGCATGTGACAGTGATGATATTAATCGAATAACACGAAAACTGATAAAAGCCAACTTTCATTGTACTAATACCATTCTACCAAACATCCACAATTAAGATAGAAGTTGAATAGTCATCAATTATGTTGAGTTCCTATATGTCTACAGAAATTGACAACACAACGATTTAAGCACAAGTTATTCCTTTTGATTACATAGGGCAAATAAAACGTTAGAGTTACCCACTAATCATGCACAACGTACATGAACCTATGCTAGCATGGCAAGTTCTAAATCTCAAGATCCACCGTCACTTCACAAGAGATTAACACCCTATCTTATATGTTCGCGACGCACATAAGACGAATACGCACGACCAATACTAGATATCATGCAATCATACACACCTAAAGTATTAAACAATTAACTAAAGAATTCATAATAAATCCGTTGCAACCCCATGATCACGATTAGCCCATAATAGAACTTATCGCCATCATGGGTTCATATGAAATCATGATAAACAAACACAAGAAAATATCAACTAAACTGATTATATTAAAACAGAGTACGTCACAAGAGTAAATAAGTCAAAGCAAGAAAACTAGCATCCAACGTTACAATGAAACAAGAATCACAAGAATATATGCTTCCTCTTCGCTGCTGTGTGCTAAATCGGTCTTCTTCCTTATCTCCTTCGCTTCTGCAAAACACAATCTAAACATAATCTCTTTCTTAATACTCTGTGAAAAACGTCTCAAATCTACTTATATAATAGTCCCATAAAACTCAGATTACATAGAAGTTGGAAGCCAAACAGAAGGAGAAATCTAAAATAATATATCTTTTTCCCCGACCCTGCGCGGGCCGCTCAGCATAGCTGCGCGGGCGCGCAAGGCTGCTGCACGGCCGCTCAGCATTGCTGCGCGGGCGCGCAGGACCCTACTGGAAAATTTCCAGGTTGCTCCGTTTCTTCACCGTAATCTGCCGTTCTTTTCCTCTCGCAATGGTGAACACATGCCAAGGCTTATTCTTGATGATTCCTTCTCCGAAATGCAACTAATACCCTGAAATGCATAAACACTAGAAAAACGCATCAAATACACAAAATACTTGATTTCAAGACACCAATTTAAGCCATTTTAAGACGTTCTAAGTGGTATAAAATGCCACTTATCACACCCCCAAACTTAAATCGATGCTTGTCCTCAAGCGTCACAGACTCAAAAACAAATAAAAATATGCATGAATGCAATCTATATGAAAATGCAACGATCCCCTACTACAATTAACCAACCAAATTGTCACGTCTCAACGAATGCAGTTAGACATTAAAGATCAATAAACTCATGCAAACGGACATACAGCCAGAAACGTGGTGTGTGCAAATGCTTAACAGATATGCTTCAGAACTAGACCAATTACTATGACTAGACTATCCTCAAGGCAATCCTACGATTATACAAAGAATAAAAATTCTAGGCACAAAGTGATATACAACACTACAAGAACTTTGGAGCTTACTACAGAATCGTGCTTTTTATTTACAACTCAAATGCTTATTTGACCGTGCAATGAGTGAGGTCCACAAAAGACTTATACAATGGTATCCATGTAACGAGTGTTAGGTTAGCGGATCCCAGACTCTAAAAGCCTTAGGTCACTAGGCACAAAGTCCCCTAAGAACTTAATAACTCGAATACCAAAGAGCCCACTCTTGATCAATTATGCAATTTTTTTTTTTTTTTATAACTCTGAGCAAGTGCGTTTCGCTCCATCTTGCTCAATCCTAGACTACTCGCATAACATACGAGCCGGCTACTAGCCATTTGACGCCTAGCCACAACTAGCAACAAATTCCATTTTTACTCCATTTTTTTTTCTTCATGCCTTTACCACTAAGAACCTATTATCAAATTCTAAGCATAATAAATAGATTATCCTCGAAAATAATCAGATCATAACAACAATCTAGTCCTTAAGCATTCTCTAAGACTTAGTGACAATACAAGTGCTTCTAGCATGCATATCAACCTACACAACATAATATCACTTTAATGCTATCACTACACTCGCATCAATATCACAATTCAGTCGATAAATCATTGCAACAGGGATCATGGTATATGCATGAGCTATATGATATGACAAACAAATAAAGCTACATATATAAAAAAAAACTATATGGCAAAAATTATGCAACTATATGAACTAACTATCATGAATATACAGCTATATGACACACACAAAATATTCCTTAACTACCACCACCAAACTTAAAATCTTCACTGTCCCCAGTGAAGGTAGTAGAAAGGAACACAGGGTATACCTACTCGGAGTCATCATCATCATCACCCTCAGTGGGTGGAGTATCAGGCGGCGGGTATGCAGAGTCCTCACCAAAAACTGGCCACTGGATATCAGCTCCAAGGCCTCGAAAAGCAGTCCCTAACGCAAGGGTGAGCTCCTGAGCAAACCTATTCTGCGTCTCATACATGGCATCCATCCGCCGTGAAAGCCTCCTATACTGGGCATCACCCATCCCAGCACCCTCCTGAGCTCTCGAAGAACTAGCCTCACCACGCCCTGGCCTGGCCATAGTAGCACCTCGTGCTGGACGCCCTCCTAGAAGACGATAGCCCAGCCCATGCTCCTCAGGCTCACCACCGATCCACTCCTGCATCCCATTCAGAGTGCCAGAATCTATCGGAGCTGCTGGCAACTGCAACTGCTCATGAGCCGGCCAGTTCACTCCTACTGCTCGGCATAGCTTCGTAACCGTGGATGCATAAGGGATGTTCATATACTTTGCTCCCCTCAAAACTTCAGAATTCCTTGGTAGATAAACTCACCAAGGTCCACATAGTATTCCTCATTCAGAATTCCCCACAACAACTGTGCTCTCTAAACTGTGACCTCGTGTGCATGTGAAGAAGGCAAAATATTAGCACATATAATGCATTCCATGCACGGGCATACCTGTTCATGGCGATCGCCGGAAAGTGACGATACTCATTATTGGCTGGACTGCAGTTCCAAACTGTGCCCGGTCGACAGAGAGTCGCACAAATCAAATCCAAGTCAAAGTCCTCAGCAGTCTTTTCATTCCAGTTCTCCTCCTCGGGCTTCCTCTCTCGCTGTCCAATCACACGGCGAATCGCCGCAGGATGATAATCAACCGTCAGCCCACGAACTACAGAAAACCCATTCTTTTCAGCCTTCGCGTTCGTGGAGAACTCGCGAACAACACTCATCGGTACTGCTTCGGGTGACTCACAAAAAGCTATCCACCCCTTCTCTGCAATCATGGGCAACAACTCACCATCCCTCTCTGATGGTAAAAACCCCCTCTCCTTCAGAATCGGCTTCCCCAACAGCCTAGTGTACTCCTCCTCCGCGGCTCTGTCAGTTAACCGAGGCCTTGCAGCAGTACCCCTTGATGAATCAGCAGTAGGAACTGTGCTGCTGCTGTCAATAGTGCGTGCTCTCTTGGGTGCCATTGATTTGTGAATAAAAGTGTGTAAGAACTGATTTTTGATGTTTATGAGAGGGTTTAAGTGTAGGAAGTTGTGGGAGATATGTAGGATAGGTGTATGTATATATAGGGTGTGGAGTAGGTTAAATTAGATTAGGAGTGGGGTTGAGGGATAAAATCATGGGGTAATGGGAAAATAATTCGTGGGTTTATGGGCTGTAATGGGTTTTTGTGTTTTTTTTTTTTTTTTTTTCTGAATTGTAAATTTTTTTTTCTGGAACTCGACCCCTGCGCGGCCGCTCAGCATTTCTGCGCGGGCGCGCAGCAAGCTGCACGGCCGCTCAGCATAGCTGCGCGGGCGCCTAGAGGGTCTCTGGAATTTTTTTTTTTAGCCCCTGTTTTCTGATTTTTTTGTGTTTTTGGATAGGTTATTAACTTCTAAGGGTTCCTGTAACAACAATTCATGGGTTGCCTCCCACGCAGCGCTTCTTTTTCGTCATTAGCTTGACGTTCCGTACCTTTCTCACGTAGTCAACAACATGGCACTAACCACCTCTCGGTTTGCCATGTCCCCATAGTAGTGCTTCGACCGCTGACCGTTAACCTTGAATGCTTGGTCCGAATCATTCTCAAAAATTTCCACCGCTCCATGTGGAAACACAGTTTTGATAATAAAAGGTCCAGACCACCTTGATTTCAACTTCCCAGGAAAAAGTCGGAGCCGAGAGTTGAATAACAGAACTTGTTGCCCTGGCACAAATAACTTAGGATGTAGCTTCCTATCGTGCCACCTCTTCACCTTTTCCTTATACATTTTGTTATTCTCGTACGCTTGAAGTCGAAATTCATCAAGTTCATTAAGCCGAAGCATTCTTTTCTTACCAGCTGCATCTAAATCCAGGTTCAATTTCTTCAATGCCCAGTAGGCCTTATGCTCAAGCTCCGCCGGTAGATGACATCCTTTACCGTACACCAACTGAAACGGTGACATCCCCAGTGGAGTTTTGTATGTTGTTCTGTAAGCCCAAACAGCTTCATCGAGCTTTAAAGACCAATCCTTCCTTGACGGACAAACAACCTTCTCTAGAATACGCTTTATCTCTCTGTTAGACACTTCCGCTTGACCATTTGTTTGCGGATGATAGGCAGTAGCTACTCGATGATTCACATTATAACGCTACATCATAGAAGTGAACTTACGGTTGCAAAAATGTGATCCTTCATCACTTATGATTACCCGAGGTGTTCCAAACCTTGTGAAAATTTGCTTATGAAGAAAATTTAGCACTGCCTTTGCATCATTTGTCGGTAAAGCTTTAACTTCGACCCATTTTGAGACATAATCGACTGCCAGCAAGATGTACTGATTATTGCAAGATGAGATAAAAGGCCCCATGAAATCGATTCCCCATACATCAAAGACCTCGACTTCAAGCATCACATTTAATGGCATCTCATCCTTCCTTGACAAATTTCCCACTCTTTGGCAACGATCACACCTTAAAACAAACTGATGAGCATCCTTGAACAAGGTGGGCCAGAAAAAACCTGCTTGCAGAATACGAGCTGCCGTCTTCTCACCTCCATAGTGTCCACCATAAACCGTGGAATGGCAGTCTCGTAATATCCCCTCCGTCTCACAGAACGGGATACATCTCCTGATGATCTGGTCAGCTCCCTGTCTAAACAAATATGGTTCATCCCACATATACCACTTCACCTCATGCAGAAACTTCTTCTTTTGCGCGGATGTTAAATTAGGAGGCATTATATTACTGACAAGATAGTTTACAATATCTGCAAACCATGGTTCTTCCTCCTGAATTGCAAACAACTGCTCATCCGGAAAAGATTCATTGATTAACGTCCTATCTTGTGAAGTAGAATCGGGATTCTCCAACCTAGAGAGATGGTCAGCTACTTGATTCTCAGTACCTTTTCTATCTTTGATCTCTAACTCAAATTCCTAAAGTAAAAGCACCCAACGAATGAGTCTCGGCTTCGAATCCTTCTTAGAAACCAGATAGCGAATAGCTGCATGATCAGTGAATACTGTTACTTTCGTACCAAGCAGATAAGTTCGAAATTTCTCAAAGCCAAAGACTATAGCCAAAAGCTCCTTCTCAGTAGTGGTGTAGTTCAATTGGGCCCCATTTAAAGTCTTACTCGCATAGTAGACCACATGGAAGAGATTTTTCTTGCGCTGTCCCAGAACTGCACCTACCGCATAGTCACTCGCATCACACATCATCTCAAACGGTTCTGTCCAATCTGGTGCTGTAATAACTGGGGCCGTGATCAAACTCTCCTTGAGAGTCTTGAATGCTGCCAAACATTCATCCTCAAATTTAAAAGGCACATCTTTCTCAAGTAAATTGCACAACGGCTTAGATATCTTTGAAAAGTCCTTGATGAATCGCCGATAAAAAACCCGCATGACCGAGAAAACTACGGATTCCTTTCACCGAATTAGGTGGGGGAAGATTTTCAATGACTCCCACCTTGGCCTTGTCCACCTCCAGACCTTTGCTAGAGACCTTATGCCCAAGGATAATGCCTTCACACACCATAAAATGACATTTCTCCCAATTAAGCACCAAATTAGTTTCCACGCATCTTTTGAGTACGGCGCGCAGATTATTCAAACATTCATCATATGAGTGTCCAAAGACGGAGAAGTCATCCATGAACACTTCGACGTTATTTCCAATCATGTCAGAGAATATAGCCATCATACATCTCTGAAAGGTGGCCGGGGCGCCACATAACCCAAACGAAACTCTACGAAAAGCAAATGTGCCAAATGGACAAGTGAAGGTAGTCTTTTCCTGATCCTCTGGTGCAATACAAATCTGATTATACCCGGAATACCCATCCAGAAGACAAAAATACTCATGTCCCGCCAATCTGTCAAACATTTGATCAATGAATGGGAGAGGGAAGTGATCCTTCCTTGTGGCTTTGTTCAATTTTCTATAATCCATGCATACTCTCCATCCTGTCACTGTTCGAGTAGGGATGAGCTCATTCTTTTCATTTGCGACCACAGTGATACCTCCTTTCTTAGGTACACATTGCACGGGGCTCACCCACGAGCTGTCAGAAATAGGATAAATGATGCCTGCATCTAGCCATTTCAGAATTTCTTTCTTCACCACCTCCTTCATGATCGGGTTCAGTCTTCGCTGCTGTTCCACAGTTGGCTTACTACCTTCCTCTAACAGAATTTTATGCATACAATATGAAGGACTTATCTCCTTGATGTCTGCTATGGTCCATCCTATAGCCGATTTGAATTCTCTCAAAATCCTTAAGAGCTTGTCTTCCTCACTACCTGAAAGGTCAGCTGAAATAATAACAGGTAACATAGATGAATCACCTAAAAAGGCATACCTCAAGTGTTCAGGTAATGGTTTGAGCTCCAAGGTAGGTGCTTCCTCTATTGATGGTTTGAGCTTCCCTTCAGCATTCTTAAGGTCAGAAGTACCAAGAGATTCAAATGGTATATCCAGCTTTCGCTTCCAGGGAGAAGCGTTCAGATATTGTAATTGCTCGTTGCTATCTTCATCATCACTGTCAAATTCCCCCACTAAGGCCTTTTCCAATGCATCAGACATTAGCATGTGATCGAGTTCCGAAGTAACCGCAGAATCAATCATATCCACTTTTAAGCACTCCTCATCTTCTGTAGGGAATTTCATTGCCTTGAATACGTTGAAGGTCACATCCTGATCTTGAACCCGTATAGTAAGTTCCCCTTTTTGCACATCTATCAAGGTACGTCCAGTAGCCAAGAAAGGCCTCCCCAAGATTATGGGAATCTTCTTATCTTCCTCAAAATCCAGAATAACAAAATCAGCAGGAAAGAAGAGCTTATCCACCTTGATGAGCACATCCTCAACTATGCCCCTTGGGTAAGTAATAGAACGGTCCGCCAATTGTAGCGACATGTATGTGGGTTTTGGATCAGGCAGATCCAGCTTTTTAAAGATCGACAACGGCATCAGATTAATGCTTGATCCCAAATCACAAAGGCACTTGTCAAAAGTTAGATTGCCAATGGTGCAAGGAATGGTGAAGCTTCCTGGATCTTTCAGTTTTGGTGGTAACTTTTGTTGCAGAACCGCGCTGCATTCTTCCGTGAGAGCAATGGTTTCAAGGTCATCCAGTTTCACCTTCCTTGAAAGAATAGTTTTCATAAACTTCGCATAACTAGGCATTTGTTCCAGAGCCTCAGCGAAAGGTATATTGATGTGAAGTTTCTTGAACACCTCCAGAAACTTCCCGAACTGTCTATCCAGCTTTTGTTGCTGCAATCTCTTAGGAAAAGGTGGTGGAGGATAGAGCTGTTTCTCCCCTGTATTAGCCTCAGGCAGAGTGTGTTCAACAGTAGTCTTCCTTAGTTCCGCCGCTTTCTCCTTTTGCTTTGATTCTTCATCCCTAACTTCAGCTTCGACTTCTTTTGCCTTTTCAGCATCAGCTACTTTTCCAGACCTTAAGGTAATAGCCTTGACTTGCTCTTTGGCTTCCTTCCTGCCTGGTACTTCCGTGTCACTGGGAAGAGTGCTAGGTTGATGATTGAGCACTGCATTGGCTAATTGACCGATTTGATTTTCCAAGGTCTTGATAGAAACCGCCTGACTCTTGCACAACAGCTTAAGTTCCTCAAAATCAGCACTAGTAGGTGCAGCTGCACTTCCCTGTTGAGGATATGATTGCCTTGTAGCATACTGCTGTGGTTGCTGGAATCCAGGTGGGTTAAACTGTTTACTCACTCCTTGCTGATATGGTGGCTGAATAGCATTCTGATTATTTCCCCAGCTGAAATTTGGATGATTTCTGTTGTTAGGATGATAGGTCGCTGGCACAGGCTGCTGTTGTCGCTGATAATTATTCACATACTGAACAGATTCGTTGACAAGAGAACACTGATCCGTAGCATGAGAACCTGCGCAAAGCTCACAAACCATAGCTATTTGATTAACTCCATACGTAGCCAAAGAATCAACCTTCATTGATAGCGCTTGGAGCTGGGCTACAATAGCGGTGGCTGTATCAACTTCCAGAATACCTGCTACCTTGCCTGATGTCATCCTCTGAGTTGGGTTTTGATGCTCATTTGCAGCCATCGTCTCAATAAGATTATACACCTCAGTATAGCTTTTAGCCCATAAGGCGCCTCCAGCTGCTACATCGAGCATGGGCCGAGATTGGGCCCCCAAACCATTATAAAAACCAGTGATTACCATCCAATCCGGCATTCCATGATGTGGACATTTTCTCAACATTTCCTTGTAGCGTTCCCCAGCCTCGCACATAGATTCTGTAGGTTGCTGCGCAAACTGAGTAAGAGCACTCCTCATAGCAGCAGTCTTTGCCATTGGATAAAACTTCACCAGAAACTTTTGCGCAAGATCTTGCCACGTAGTGATGGACCCAGCTGGTTCAGAATGTAACCAGTCTTTAGCTTTATCCCTCAGTGAGAATGGGAAAAGCCTCAACTTGATAGCCTCATCAGTCACGCCATTATACTTAAAAGTACTGCAGATCTCGACAAAATTCCTTATGTGCATGTTGGGGTCTTCAGTTGCCGCTCCTCCAAAAGAAACAGAATTTTGCACCATCTGAATAGTGCCCGGCTTGATTTCAAAGGTGTTAGCTTGAATAGCCGGATGAAGGATGCTTGACTGAATGTCATCAATTTTTGGCCGAGAAAAATCCTTAAGAGCTGGATCAGCTTAAACAATACGATCTCCCATGTTTACTGGTTCTTTCTGCTCAGTTCCTGAATCCGAATCCTCAAAATCTAACTTCTCCGGTGTATCAAGAACTTCGTCTTTCTCCTCAGCTGTATCTAAGGTCCTCTTGCGAGCACGAGAACGAGTTTGCATAAACGGTTGCTAAAGTACCTGAAACACAATCGAAAAGAGTAATTAACTACTACGTCCTAATCACTGAGTCCTAATGACCAATGATGGTAAGTACATAAACTAAACAAATACGCCGAGTCCCCGGCAGCGGCGCCAAAAACTTGTTAGGGCGAAATCACGCACTAATATTCACGCAAGTATACGCGTTCACAAGTAATATAGAATACTTTCTAGTTCGTTCCCTCAGAGACTCAGACTAAGTTATTGTCTAATTAAACTCACTCACCAATGTATGATTACTTCTCAATGTTAAGATAACACTTAAAATTGTTGATTAAATATTAACTATAATTAACTACTTAATTAACCACTTAACTAACACTTCAATTTATCAATAATAAAACACTCATGAGATCACAACTTCATTATTACTTCCTTCTATAGCCATAGTTATTACCTTTAGCATGTGACAGTGATGATATTAATCGAATAACACAAAACTGATAAAAGCCAACTTTCATTGTACTAATACCATTCTACCAAACATCCACAATTAAGATAGAAGTTGAATTGTCATCAATTATGTTGAGTTCCTATATGTCTACAGAAATTGACAACACAACGATTTAAGCACAAGTTATTCCTTTTGATTACATAGGGCAAATAAAACTGTTAGAGTTACCCACTAATCATTCTAAATCTCAAGATCCACCATCGCTTCACAAGAGATTAACACCCTATCTTATATGTTCACGACGCACATAAGACGAATACGCACAACCAATACTAGATATCATGCAATCATCACACACTAAAGTATTAAACAATTAACTAAAGAATTTCATAATAAATCCGTTGCAACCCCATGATCACGATTAGCCCATAATAGAACTTATCGCCATCATGGGTTCATATGAAATCATGATAAACAAACACAAGAAAATATCAACTAAACTGATTATATTAAAACAGAGTACGTCACAAGAGTAAATAAGTCAAAGCAAGAAAACTAGCATCCAACGTTACAACGAAACAAGAATCACAAGAATATATGCTTCCTCTTCGCTGCTGTGTGCTAAATCGGTCTTCTTCCTTATCTCCTTCGCTTCTTGCAAAACACAATCTAAAACATAATCTCTTCTTAATACTCTGTGAAAAACGTCTCAAATCTACTTATATAATAGTCCCATAAAACTCAGATTACATAGAAATTGGAAGCCAAACAGAAGTAGAAGTCTAAAATAATATATCTTTTTCCCCGACCTGCGCGGCCACTCAGCATAGCTGCGCGGGCGCGCAAGGCTGCTGCGCGGCCGCTCAGCATTGCTGCGCGGGCGCGCAGGACCCTACTGGAAAATTTCCAGGTTTGCTCCGTTTCTTCGCCGTAATCTGCCCGTTCTTTTCCTCTCACAATGGTGAACACATGCCAAGGCTTATTCTTGATGATTCCTTCTCCGAAATGCAACTAATACCCTGAAATGCATAAACACTAGAAAAACGCATCAAATACACAAAATACTTGATTTCAAGACACCAATTTAAGCCATTTTAAGACGTTCTAAGTGGTATAAAATGCCACTTATCAGTAAGAAAGAGGGGTATCAATTAAATATGGACAACTTTGATGAATATCTGGCTTTTAGGTATCAAGGTAAAGTTTCTATAGGGGTTCAAGCATCAGGGTGAGATATCAATACTTTAGGAATCATTAGCATGTTAATCAAGAGGATCAATCAAGTATTATAACAACTCTTTATTTTATCATGACATTCCAATCACTTTAATATACTAACGTGATAAGACCTTTGATCTACTTGCAATACGTACTTGTGGGTTCAAGGCATTTCTATATAATTCAAAGATAGACTTAAGAATCGCTTGGTTCAAGTATATCAAAATGGCTCAGGATAATCGCATCAATATATATGAACTAATTGTTACACATTTGCAGTGAATACGAAAGACAGGTTGAATCACTTGCCTTGAAAAAGGCTGGTCTGGTCTGGCTGGTAGGAGCAACTGGAAGCTTCATTAAACCTTTATGGCAAGTTTACCCTCGTCTTGAGATCCTACATAAATAATAATAATCCTCATTATAATATATTTTCACCAACTTAACCTATTTACAACACAAATGGCACTTAGGCCTATATGCACGCAATTTATATTCCCCTTATAAATATAATTGTACACATAGCCACATATACTCACATATCATATTTTAATACCAAATAATATCACACACACCATAATGCAACACTAGGCTTGGATGATCTCGATCCCCAACTTAAGTCACTTGGTCGCTAAACTAGACAAAGTTTTCAAATTTTGGCTTCCTTACTCAATGTGCCTTTACTAAACTATCCAAAACCTATTGAGCCTCACTTGGGCCTTTTACTCTACTGGCTTTATACTATCTTGCAACCATAGTGGTCAACCTAGGTCTCACTCCTAAGTGTTCTAAAACTATGTGATAAGTGAAAGTGCTCACTAAGGAAAATTTCAGAATGACATCTATGGTTTCTTGAGTGCATTAGACTTGTACCTATTACTCATCCTTAACAATCATGAAATATATCTTCTCTTAACTATTAATAAGAAATTTATCATGGAAACAATCTATTTTAAGCACACATATTTCGAATTTATAGATTTTTAGACATAGCAACATGATTTCAAAAAGAGTAGCATGAAAAACATGGTTGATCACCATTTTAATATCTTAAAACTAGCATGCATGGCTAAACATAAATATATAATGAAATTTCGGTAGCATGCAAAGGATTTTAAAGCATGATATCTCCATAAAACACTTAATTAACACATATATAAAATATATCTCATAGAGGGTTCTTGAATTCACAAGAATCAAGAGTTTCTCTTTGGAGATCACATAATAACTACACATGCATCCATGGAACTTCAACTTCCAAGTCACAAAACTCTTGGAAAGTATATTAGATGAATGTAGGTAGAAGATTTACACTTGGAAAGATGAAGAATGAAGTGAAAAATGGAAGGGGGTAGGGGAATGGGGCATTGGCCGAGAGCAATGGTGGGAGGGGGAGGAGAGAAAAAAAATATGGTGTATTGGAGTGTGGAGTGAGTGGAATGACTTCTCCCAATTTAATTTTAGTTTTATTCTTTTTAGTTGACAAAATAATGAGTGGAAGTGAGAATGTACAAAAATGTCCTCTAGCTAAAGTTAGGCCATTTTGCATGCATGGTTAGTGTGGCAATTTGGTAATCAACGAATGAGTTAGTGGGGTTGGAAAGGTCTTATTTGCCCTTTGAGAGAATAGAAGGGTGATTTGCATGCAAGGTCTTCTATGTAATTTGCTAATTATAACAAATAAAATTTGTAAAGATTTATTTTTATAAAATAAAATACAAGTTCAAAAATTATAAAATTTATACCATAAAACAACTTGGATTTTTAGAAATTTTATAAAATCACTTTTGAAATTTGTGAACAAAATAATTTTTAAAAGAAAATTTCTCCAAGGTTTAGAATATTCCTTATAAATAAAAAAATAAGGGAAATAAATAAACTCTTGCGTTGAAAAAATCATATACTACATAAAGCAAATTTAAAATGCAGAAATTTTCATTCACACAAGGTACAACCATTAAGTATATTTACTTTCGGCTTTAATATCACACAAAATCCACAGATAATATGTAACACCCCCAAATCCGGGGTCGGGGATCCGGGTTGTCACGAGTTCCATTTCCCTTAATAACACCCAATCTTAATAAATAATCAACTACTCTGTACTGTGACCCCACAATAAACACACACACCACAAGTTATAGTCTCAGAGATGTACACTCAAAAATAACACAAGTCCTTATATTCCACAATTATAAACCGTTACACCTTAAAAAGGTTCTGAATAAATTTACATATTCCTTGCCATTATTACAATTCATATTATACATAAGTCTGGTTCATCAATAGTTGAAAACCTAGCATATTGGTAGCTCCTACCTCAGCTACGGCGGCATCAACGCTTTCAGAAGACTGCGGAACGTTTTCTAACCGCTTGCGAATTGGGAGCTTGGTCATGTTCATCTTTTCTATCTGTTGTTGTGTGATGAAAGAAGAAAGCAAGGGTTAGCAGCAAGCCCACCAAAATAATATGTATAATGATTAACAATATATGAGCCTTCTCATAGTACTCATGAAAGTCTTGGTCAAAAGAAATGAACCAAGTTTGATATCTTAATGCGATGAAGTCGCAAAATATTCAGTATATATACATATATACTTTTCACAATCTTGGAAGTCCTCTTCCATGCATAATATACACAGAGTTCCAGTTTATAACTGTATAAAAATATCGTTGCAAGGTGATCTCATATATCTACCCTTGTCTCAACGTTTTTCTGAAAATCTTTGATATGCATAAGATAATCATTAACTAGATATAAGTTGAAAATATGAAGTTACAAGATACCCCAATATACTTATATCTTTTCCAAATATTACTTGAACTACCACCGTTCAAGTCATAATCAGTTCAAAAGTTCATCACATAGATGAGACTACAAGACAAGATTTGAATAGATTCAATCTTTAAATATCATTATAAATAATGAAGTTACGAGATACTTCATTAAATCCCGATATATATACACCTATATATATACATTTCATACACTCCTTGAAAACCTCTGTTATGAAAATTATAAACAGAGTTGCAATATCCAATGAATTTGGAAAGGAGAAAACCTTGGCATAAACCTGATATCTTGCTGATCAGGCAAAGATACCAATAAGTAACTTTTCTACTAGTAGATGGACGAATTCCCCACTGGTCATCACCCTGGCCGTAATAGGACCTTATGCTGGACTTCCACTCAGCCACTTACGCATTTGATGGACTCACACTGAGCCACTTACACTTTCATGGACGCCCACTGAGCCCATGTTGCTTATGCCGACTCAAATAGATGAACTTACTTCCCGAACATTGGGCAAGTAATCAATTCATTTACCAAAACTGCAACCTCGTTGCGAATATAAAATACACCACAAAGCCGGATTCCCCAGGTTTTGAGCGAGTATTTAAATCCCCTTAAAAAAGGAAGATCTTAAATATAAAAATGAGTTTTGGGATCCGCTCTGACTATAAAAATCATTTTGAAGACTCGAAAACACTTTAAAGAGTGTTTAGAGTAATGCTGATTTAATGAAATAAATCAGTCCCAATATCTGATTTCCCATAAAGAATAATCTTTATAAAATAATTGAAGTAGAAGTTTTAAAACTTATACTTGAAATGAGTATTAAATAACCAAAGATATACTTATACGAAAGTACTATCTTTATTTGAATAATCAAAGATAAGTTTGATTATCGACACCTTATTCTTTAATAAAATAAAGAACATATCTCAGTAAATAATCAGAGTCATAGATCCTCAAATGAATATTCAAATAATATTCATTAAATAATATAAACTGAGTCATAAGCCCTCGAATGAATATTCAAATAATATTCAATAAATAATATAAAAGAGTCATAAGCCCTCGAATGAATATTCAAATAATAAAATAAAAGGAGTCATAAGTCCTCGAATGAATATTCAAAATAATATTCATTTAATAAAATAAAGAAGTCATAAGCCCTCGAATGAATATTCAAAATAATATTCATTTAATAAAATAAAGAAGTCATAAGCCCTCGAATGAATATTCAAAATAATATTCATTTAATAAAATAAAGAAGTCATAAGCCCTCGAATGAATATTCGTAATAATATTCATTAAATAAAATAAAGGAGTCATAAGCCCTCAAATGAATATTCGTAATAATATTCATTAAATAAAATAAAGTTATCGAATAAACCTTATTCGATTAATAGTTTTAAAAACTATATCAATATATATATATATAATATATATTATACTCGGGAGTCTCGCTTATCTCTAACATAGGTATTATGTAACGAATAAGCATTTGAACCAACAGATATATAAATCAAGAATACGAAACAGGCATGCATATATACCATATCACATGCTACAATATATCGCAAGAATTTGCTAATAACAAATATGCATTTATCACAAGTTCATGCATATACACATATACATCACAACAACAGTATAACGGGTAGAAAACTTGCCTGAGCGACTGGGGGTTACAAATGGCTTGGGACGAGTCTGGTAACCTATAAACAACATATAAGTTGGAATTAAACCGAAGTCACTTGTAAATCTATACTTTAAGCAAATTAGACTCTAACGCTCGCTTTGCGCTTACTGATTCTCTTAAGTCGCTCGAGTACCCTCGGCTCCACCATTTTTAATAAATTAACCATTACGAGTTTTAAGGCGATTCCTTCGCGAGTGTCTTACCAACTGCCTATTACACTTTACATAAATGTTTCATACTCCAATTAGTCCTTTAAGGTCTTTAACCTATGTTTCAAAGTAAGGCGAGGGGTAATGTTTCGTTCACGAAACGTCGTTACTTAAAACGGCCGTTTCTCCTAAACCGTACATCGGAATCAAACGAATCACATATCAAAACGAAGCTAGTAACATGAACTATCTAAAAATGGCAATGGTCAAAACCTAGGCAGGGAGTTCTCGGGTCTAATGTTATGAACTAAAAGCAGTCTAAAGTAAATCGGACATTACGACAGCTATGTTTACGCGATTTCCAAATTTTTTACCATTCCAAATCATATCAATCTAACTACCAATCAACAACAACTCAAGATACACATCAATGCTACTAATTTCAGTCATAATAAGCTCAAGGATCTCAATCCAATCATATATTATAACATCTCCAAATTCAACTAAACTACTTAACAATTAAGCTCGAATCATGCTTATCATTCAAATTACTACTCATCCATCCAAACCATCTCCTAAACTTAACATTCAAACTTATTACTAAAGGGTGTGAAGATTTATACCTTTCTTGGAGGGTGGAAAGTTACTAGGAAGCCTTATGGAGCCTCCTACAAGCTTGATCTTTCCAAAGAAATCAAGAACACAAAGTTAGGCTTTGAAGTTTCTAAAAGTCCGATTTAAATAACTGTAAACATGAGGGTCTTACCATGCTTATTTGGAAGAGACTTGTGAACAAGAGTTGTAGGCCATCTCAATACCTTTCCAACGAGCTATAGAACACAACATTTGAGTGAGTATTGAAGGAGATATGGCAGTCTTGAAGTTGCTGGGTTTATTTTAGCCGAGAGCTTTCTTCTTGAAATGGGAAAGTCAACTTTCAATTTGTATTTGTGTTATGATATTTGTTGGTTGGTTGCTTCCTTTTGTCTTGGAATTAAATTAAATTTTTACCATGGTGAAAAATGTGTGGCTCACAATCAACCAACCAATCCTTCCCACTTGTCATGCTTAGGTCATCAAGCTTAGGTCATCTTGTTACACTTGTCTTCTTCTTGTTGGTTTGATGACATCATCATCCCTAACCTCCTTGATTAACTCCTAATTGCCTTGCCTAATGACCGCTGATCTGTTATACGGTTCGCTTAACTTTCGTTCTCGTTTATCGTTTGAGGAATCATATCCGGGATCTTATCACTTGGGTTCCCCTAAACCTTCCTCAATATTTATATTCCTTTTTATGATCCCCTCTTAAAATCCTTGAATTTAAATCATATTTATCCTGTTACCTTATACTCACTTCTTTCTGTATCTGGTGGATTTCCGGGAAAAATCAAAGTGTTCGGAATTGGATTCTGACGATCTTTACATACACTTATATACCATATAGAGTACTAATAAAATCTCAGAATATCAATAACAGAACCCCTACATAGTGTGGCATGAAAAGTTTTCTTATTCAGCATAATCAGCAAAATCACTATTCATAAGGGTTTCAAAAATTCCAAAAATTGGGGTTATTATAGTCTCCCCTCCTTAAAAGGATTCCGTCCCGGAATCAGATAGAAAATGAATAGGGATACTTTCTTAGCATTACACTTTCTAACTCTCAAGTAAATTTTCCCACATTGTGGTTCTTCCATCAAACTCTGAATAGTTTGATAACCCTTCTCCTAAGCACTTGTTCCTTTTTCAATCTATAACCCTTCCTGGTTGCTCCATATAGGTTACGTCTGGTTGCATGTCTATGCGCTCATATGCCCCTATTTATCTGGCATCCGAATTACACTTCCTTAACATTGATACGTGAAACACGTTGTGACTTGCTACATGTTCTAGGGTAAGGCTAGCTCATATGCTAACTTCCCAATACTTATTAATATATCCAAGGGTCCGACAAATTGTGGACTTAGCTTTCCTTTCTTTCCGAATCTCATCAATCCTTTTCAAGGGTTTCCAAGGGGATACCTTTAACAACACTAGGTCCCCTACTTCCTATTCTTTGTCCTTTCGTGTCAAATCAACATACTTCTTATGTCCATCTTGGGTTACTACCAGCCGTCCTCTGATTAGATCTATTATATCCTTGGTCCTTTGGACTACTGCGGGTCCGAGCATCTTGCGCTCTATAACTTCATCCTAACATAAGGGAGATCGACATTGTCTTCCCTCAAGGATCTCATAAGGCGACAACTCGATAATGACATAATTCTATTGTCATAAGAAAACTCAATCCGTGTTAAGTGATCATTCCAATTTCTTTCAAGTCTATTGCACAGACTCTCATTATAGCTTTTAGCATTAGAGCTTTTGCTTCTCAATACCCATTCTTTTCCAGTTCGTAATCGCTACTACCTTTCGTTCCTAATATTATACTGGTTATACTTTTGCTCGTTAGCATTCTATAACCTTTTAATAACCTCGTCAACTTAGTATCACAAATGTGTTTCCATTCCGCATACCACCAAAACTTTACTACTCCTTTTTCAGCTGCTTCTATCTTCGAAAGCTTAGTCCTTCATATAGAAGTAAAAGAATTTATTGAGAGATCACTATGATCATGAACACTTGTTACATTGCATAGTTAGTACAGAAGGTGGCCTGCCTTTAGTACTTGACAAGCAATTAAACAATATATGGTATCCTACTCGGCTTCTATCACACAGATAGATAGTCATTCGGCAATACCTCCCCTTCTGGAAGGGTTGTTCTTCTCAGCTTATATGAAATGAAAAGAAGAGAAAAGAACGAATTGAAGAGAATTGTATATGGGAAAAAAAAATATACTGCCACCAAATATCTGGCTTGGAACCTACCTCTGAACTATAGAGGTTTGATATAGGAGAACAAAACATATGTGTATTTATATCAACATCAATTATTATAGCATCACATTTTACATGCTTAAATATTTACTATTCCATCCATCATTCTATGGACCCATGCTCTTGCTCGAGCTTATACACAATCACTTTTGAAACTCCCTCGATATCGAAAATCGAATCTGGGTTTTCATTCTAGACATCACCGTTACTAGAATTCTATGCTTGCACTGCAACCTTCCTCGTATAGTAATACGACTCTCTATTGATATGAAGGAATAAGTATTCAATAGGTAGATAATCGACTTAATTAGTCTATCAATGATAACTTATACATCACCACAACCCGATTAGTGGCACTTAATCTCAACATCCATTCCAATACAACTCTTACGGTTGTAATTAATTGGCTCATTACCCGCAGAATCATTCCTGCACTACTAGGGTCCATCGTTGACCTACTGTAGTCATTTATTTTCCATGAAGTCTTAATAGCTAACCATACGGAGTCCATACATCTCGTATCGAATTCTTCTAAGGAGGTAACATGATCACCGTTCATGATTCATGAAGAACACTCCTGAACTTGACGTACATATGACATGAAGCAGATAAAATTGCAGAAGAGTTTCAATGAAAGCAACGATAGCAGGTTAGTACCATTATTTACCATATGTCTTTATTAGGAGACATGAAGCTCAAAGGTTCATTTAGTCCTTTCGTAACATGGTCCTGGCTTATCTTAAGATATGACCCTCTAAGATAGATAGCCTGCTCACGGTGATTACAAAAATTAATCTTTACCCAACTACTATCAAGGTTGAGTATCGCACAATCATCAGAAGGAATGTCAATCTTCCACACCATAATACAACCTTCACAGCCTTAACCATTATCACTATATTCCTCTGGCACGAGCGCCTATAATTGTCCTCTTACACTTAAAGTGTCGGCCACCTCTTTGGCCTTTCTTGATAGTAATATTTCCTTACAATCAATGTCATTTTAACCACCTTCACTAAATTTTCTACCTCATTTCCAATCACTGCTTGTGTGAAGATGTTTTCCTTAAAATCTGATGAGTAAAAAAAATATCACCATTTTTCCATAAGTTATTGCCTCAGTCTTTAGAGGTTAATCACTGTCACGACTGACTCTCAATCATACTTAGAACATCTTTTATCCTAGGCCTTAATTGCCCTGAACAATTTCGACCTTTACTGGTTCGATCCATACTTTCTCATGGTTTAACACGTGCCCCACTTGGCATCATTATAATTACGTCATATTTCCTTTATCAACATTTTTATTCTTGAGAATTTTGAATATTACCTTTCTCCTTGTAAAACCTCTAAGGTTATCCTCGAATCGTTCCTCCTGTATTCCCTAGATACAGGGCATATCAAGATACCATTTATTAATACCAGAATCATTGTCTATATACTTCTGAAAAATTTCTCCACTGATTCTTAAAGGTTGTTATTACCTTAATCCTTTCCAATTCATACTGTCAAAACTCACACTATCCCTATTAAGGGTGAAATTCCAACCTTTATAAATTCCCCGAGGATTCATTTTAAGTTATCGATGTTCTATCCTTAATTCCACCTTTAAAAGGAACATGCATCCTTCCATGGATAAATCAAGTCATATATCCCTGATAAGGGTATCTTATTCAATCATTCCCACATCGATAGTATATGCCTAATTTCACAATAACATCTGTATTCAAAATGAGGTCAATCAATATGGCCTCTAAAAGATAAGAACGGTTATCTGCTTTTCTTGCCTGATTCAGTAATGATAACAGGGATGTTCTAGAAGATGTTTGTCGTGTTCAACGTGAACCTTTTAGTTCTAACTACTCATTTACCTCTTTTATTTATCTCAACAGTCATCTCAATGTTGGGATATCTTTCATACCTGGCGTCTCCCTTTCTGGGTATCATGCCCTGGTGTTACACTTCACATTCTTGAAGGTCACTTCCTTCATCCAATTTTCCTAATTTCTTACTTTCTTGTCTCCTCAGTCCATCCGTGTTTCCTTATTAATCAATCGATCTATCTCAAATTTTCATCGAATACTGTCAACTTCAAGGGAATTAACTTTACATATCGCTTACGCCTTCAAACCTTGAATTTATCTCATGATCAGTCACCATCGCGCTGATGATGACACACTTCTCTATATTTATTGCAAGGGTTTCTTAGGGTTTCCCATACCTAACTCCCTTATCACTTCTCAACTCTATTTCCTTTATATCCCTTTATACTCCTTCCCTTTTCAGTCTTTTATTTTCGTTTCCATTACAACCATTACATGAACCAACACAACATAAGCATTGATTTCAAACATCCCGTCATTCTGGATTCGTGTCCTCAGAACGAATCTTGATAACTTTTACAACTTAGATTCATAATTCGTCATACTCGTCCGCTTTTGTTCTGGCTCTAAAGCTTTTACACTACCTCCATAACCTTGGGAAGTACATTCCCGAAAACAATTGTCTGAACTTTAATCAGTTTATTATAACCTCTGGCTCCGTGCCTTTCTTAGCCTTTCACCAACGGGTGGCCTCTCTCTTACGGGGGTAAGTGACAAAAACAGTCTCTTGTGCTTCGTCAATCATTTAGAATCTCAAATAATTCCTATATTTCTTTAGCCAGGCTCTTGCCTCGACTGGGTCAAACTGTTCCTTGGAACTCTGAGAGCTTAGCGACTTAAAGGTCATGAAAGGATTTCCTACCGCATTGTTTCCTCAAGGTGGTGGTTGGGAATAAAAGTATAAGTTCTGTTTAGACAGGTCCATGAATTTCCATATAGGAGTACCGTCTCGGGTCTCCTTATCTTGCTCGACTTCTATTTTCTCAGTATGAAATGTTTCATCCTTCTCCCATACTTGGGGTTATCTTATACGTTAAAATCCTCATTTTCCACTTCATTATGTTATGGGTTCCTTCTATCTTGATGGCGTCCTCCCTGACTATCACATTCAGGGTTTACCCTAAATCTTATTCCTTGAACTATGACTTTCATCTAGGATCTCATCTTTAAGCTCTTAAACATTTGGAACCCAAATTCTATAGGAATACCTCATTATTCCCTTATCATCTTTCTCGGTATTAATCTCATATCTATTTGTTGGCTCTCTGCCTTCATTCATCACTTTTTCTGGCACAATATGTTCTTTTCCAATAATTTGGTCTATCTTGCAATCTCAAACAGCTTTTCGGTACCGGCTCCGGTTACCTTCACTTCTATTTCCATTTTCTCAAAATCTCTTATAAACTCTCTCAAAGACATTATCATCTTGAGTCTCTCCTTTTTACTAAGGGCATCAGCCACCACATTGGCTTTTCCCGAATGATAAAGAATCTCATAATCGTAATCCTTGATTAGCTCTAACCACCTCATTTGGCGCATGTTGAGCTCTTTCTGCGTGAAAATGCACTAGAGCACTTATGGCTTGTGTAAATCTCGTACTTCTCTCCATACAAGTAGTGCCTCCAATATTTAGGGCAAAATTATTGCCACGAGCCCAAGCTCATGGGTGGGGATATCGAATTTTATATTCCCTTAATTATCTTGATGCATACGCGATTACCTTGTTGTGCTGTATAAGAAGCACCCTAATTCCTTATGCGAAGCGTCACTACACATCACAAAATCTCCTTTTCCATCCGGCAACGCCATCATAGGGGTCGTCACCAATCTTTGCTTCAGTTCTTGAAAGTTGTTCTCGTATTTCTCTGTCCATTCAAACTTCTCAGTCTTACGAGTAAGCCGCGTTAAAGGGGGCTACTATCTTTACAAACTTGAACGAACCTCCGATAGTGACCGACCAATTCTACCTCTGGTAGTCGACCTAACCATGCTCATCAATTCATCAGTGGTCCTTTATTCATTCTTGTCAGGATCCTCAATGGGATCCTCCTCAGCAACTATCCTTTCTAGGACAACATCCTCAACATGAACATCATCCGATCCCGCGTTAGGACGCTCTATCGGATCCATAATCTGATCTCCAATAAGTAATAAAACATCATCACGTTGTTGCTCCTCAACCTCAGGGTTCGGAGTCCCGCTACCATATACGATAACGAACTACGCTTCTATCACGATATTTATAAGGGTTCCCATAAGGGTTTTAACTGTCAGTACTACATTAGGTAGCCTGACTAGGAACTTGCCAAGAGTTTTTATTATCTTAACGTCACATCATCTCTGAGGTTTATAACACTTAGCTCTGATACCACTTCTGTAACACCCCCAAATCCGGGGTCGGGGATCCGGGTTGTCACGAGTTCCATTTCCCTTAATAACACCCAATCTTAATAAATAATCAACTACTCTGTACTGTGACCCCAAAATAAACACACACACCACAAGTTATAGTCTCAGAGATGAACACTCAAAAATAACACAAGTCCTTATATTCCACAATTATAAACCGTTACACCTTAAAAGGTTCTGAATAAATTTACATATTCCTTGCCATTATTACAATTCATATTATACATAAGTCTGGTTCATCAATAGTTGAAAACCTAGCCTATTGGTAGTTCCTACCTCAGCTACGGCGGCATCAACGCTTCCAGAAGACTGCGAAACGTTTTCTAACCGCTTGCGAATCGGGAGCTTGGTCCTGTTCATCTTTTCTATCTGTTGTTGTGTGATGAAAGAAGAAAGCAAGGGTGAGCAGCAAGCCCACCAAAATAATATGTATAATGATTAACAATATATGAGCCTTCTCATAGTACTCATGAAAGTCTTGGTCAAAAGAAATGAACCAAGTTTGATATCTTAATGCGATGAAGTCGCAAAATATTCAGTATATATACATATATACTTTTCAAAATCTTGGAACTCCTCTTCCATGCATAATATACACAGAGTTCCAGTTTATAACTGTATAAAAATATCGTTGCAAGGTGATCTCATATATCTACCCTTGTCTCAACGTTTTTCTGAAAATCTTTGATATGCATAAGATAATCATTAACTAGATATAAGTTGAAAATATGAAGTTACAAGATACCCCAATATACTTATATCTTTTCCAAATATTACTTGAACTACCACCGTTCAAGTTATAATCAGTTCAAAAGTTCATCACATAGATGAGACTACAAGACAAGATTTGAATAGATTCAATCTTTGAATATCATTATAAATAATGAAGTTACGAGATACTTCATTAAATCCCGATATATATATACACCTATATATATACATTTCATACACTCCTTGAAAACCTCTGTTATGAAAATTATAAACAGAGTTGCAATATCCAATGAATTTGGAAAGGAGAAAACCTTGGCATAAACCTGATATCTTGCTGATCAGGAAAAGATACCAATAAGTAACCTTTTCTACTAGTAGATGGACGAATTCCCCACTGGTCATCACCCTGGCCGCAATAGGACCTTATGCTGGACTGCCACTCAGCCACTTACGCATTTGATGGACTCCCACTGAGCCACTTATACTTTCATGGACGCCCACTGAGCCCATGTTGCATATGCCGACTCAAATAGATGAACTTACTTCCCGAACGATGGGCAAGTAATCAAGATGTTTTCTCAAAACAGCAACCTCGTTGCGAATGTAAAATACACCACTGAGTCGGATCCCTCAAGTTTTGAATGTGTATTTAAATCCCCTTTAAAAGGAAGATGTTAAATATAAAAATGAGTTTTGGGATCCGCTCTAACTTTTAAAAATCATTTTGAAGACTCGAAAACACTTTAAAGAGTGTTTGGAGTAATGCTGATTTAATGAAATAAATCAGTCCCAATATATTAGAAAATATCTGAATATTATTATTTAAATAATATTCCCATAAAGAATAATCTTTATAAAAATAATTGAAGTAGAAGTTTTAAAACTTATACTTGAAATGAGTATTAAATAACCAATGATATACTTATACGAAAGTACTATCTTTATTTGAATAATCAAAGATAAGTTTGATTATCGACACCTTATTCTTTAATAAAATAAAGAATATATCTCAGCAAATAATCGGAGTCATAGATCCTCAAATGAATATTCAAATAATATTCATTAAATAATATAAACTGAGTCATAAGCCCTCAAATAATATTCAAATAATATTCAATAAATAATATAAAGGAGTCATAAGCCCTCGAATCAATATTCAAATAATATTCAAATAATAAAATAAAAGGAGTCATAAGTCCTCGAATGAATATTCAAAATAATATTTATTTAATAAAATAAAGAAGTCATAAGCCCTAGAATGAATATTCAAAATAATATTCATTTAATAAAATAAAGAAGTCATAAGCCCTCGAATGAATATTCAAAATAATATTCATTTAATAAAATAAAGAAGTCATAAGCCCTCGAATGAATATTCGTAATAATATTCATTTAATAAAATAAAGGAGTCATAAGTCCTCAAATGAATATTCGTAATAATATTCATTAAATAAAATAAAGTTATCGAATAAACCTTATTCGATTAATAGTTTTAAAAACTATATCAATATATATATATATATATATATATATATATATAAATATATATTATACTCGGGAGTCTCGCCTCCCGGTTTTAGAAAAAGTTCACCTTTTGATCCCCTATATTAAGGGTATACGCAAATACCGCTTATCTCTTGTATAGGTATTATGCAACGAATAAGCATTTGAACCAACAGATATATTAATCAAGGATACGAAACAGGCATGCATATATACCATATCACATGCTACAATATATCGCAAGAATTTGCTAATAACAAATATGCATTTATCACAAGATCATGTATATACACATATACATCACAACAACAGTATAACAGGTAGAAAACTTGCCTGAACGACTGGGGGTTACAAATGGCTCGGGACGAGTCTGGTAACCTATAAACAACATATAAGTTGGAATTAAACCGAAGTCACTTGTAAATCTATACTTTAACCAAATTAGACTTTAACGCTCGCTTTGCGCTTACTGATTCTCTTAAGTCGCTCGAGTACCCTCGGCTCCACCATTTTTAATAAATTAACCATTACGATTTTTAAGGCGATTCCTTCGCGAGTGTCTTACCAACTGCCTATTACACTTTACATAAATGTTTCATACTCCAATTAGTCTTTTAAGGTCTTTAACCTATGTTTCAAAGTAAGGCGAGGGGTAATGTTTTGTTCGCGAAACGTCGTTACTTAAAACGGTCGTTTCTCCTAAACCGTACATCGGAATCAAACGAACCACATATCAAAACGAAGCTCGTAACATGAACTATCTAAATATGGTAATGGTCAAAACCTAGCAGGGAGTTCTCGGGTCCAAATGTTATGAATAAAAGCAGTCTAAAGTAAATCGGACATTACGACGGCTATGTTTATGCGATTTCCAAATTTTTTACCATTCCAAATCATATCAATCCAACTACCAATCAACAACAACTCAAGATACACATAAATACTACTGATTTCAGTCATAATAAGCTCAAGGATCTCAATCCAAGCATATATTATAACATCTCCAAATTCAACTAAACTACTTAACAATTAAGCTCGAATCATGCTTATCATTCAAATTACTACTCATCCATCCAAAACATCTCCAAACTTCAACATTCAAACTTATTACTAAAGGGTGTGAAGATTTATACATTTCTTGGAGGGTGGAAAGTTACTAGGAAGCCTTATGGAGCCTCCTACAAGCTTGATCTTTCCAAAGAAATCAAGAACACAAAGTTAGGCTTTGAAGTTTCTAAAAGTCCGATTTAAATAACTGTAAACATGAGGGTCTTTACTTGCTTATTTGGAAGATACTTGTGAACAACAGTTGTAGGCCATCTCAATACCTTTCCAACGAGCTATAGAACACAACATTTGAGTGAGTATTGAAGGAGATATGGCAGTTTGAAGTTGCTGGGTTTGTTTTAGCCGAGAGCTTTCTTCTTGAAATGGGAAGTCAACTTTCAATTTGTATTTGTGTTATGATATTTGTTGGTTGGTTGCTTCCTTTTGTCTTGGAATTAAATTAATTTTTTACCATGGTGAAAAATGTGTGGCTCACAATCAACCAACCAATCCTTCCCACTTGTCATGCTTAGGTCATCAAGCTTAGGTCATCTTGTTACACTTGTCTTCTTCTTGTTGGTTTGATGACATCATCATCCCTAACCTCCTTGATTAACTCCTAATTGCTTGCCTAATGACCGCTGATCTGTTATACGGTTCGCTTAACTTTCGTTCTCGTTTATCGTTTGAGGAATCATATCCGGGATCTTATCACTTGGGTTCCCCTAAACCTTCCTCAATATTTTATATTCCTTTTTATGATCCCCTCTTAAAATCCTTGAATTTAAATCATATTTATCCTGTTACCTTATACTCACTTCTTTCTGTATCTGGTGGATTTCCGGGAAAAATCAAAGTGTTCGGAATTAGATTCTGACGATCTTTACATACACTTATATACCATATAGAGTACTAATAAAATCTCAGAATATCAATAACAGAACCCCTACATAGTGTGGCATGAAAAGTTTTCTTATTCAGCATAATCAGCAAAATCACTATTCATAAGGGTTTCAAAAATTCCAAAAATTGGGGTTATTACAAAATCTAAAACCTCTGGGGATGCACAGGGCACACACACAGTGCAAACTAGTGCTAAAGACACAGTCCCTGTACTTTCTCAAATTCAGTTTGATGTGACTCCAATAAATGTGGAGTCACAGCCAAAATCTCTAATAATAGAAGCATCTGAAACACCATACTCACCAACAAACTCTCTGGAAGTGGATATGATAAACACTTCAATTCCTGATTCCCCTTCTTTAACTCTATTGGGGAAGCCAAAATCTAGTGCAAGTGAGCATAATCTTTTAGATGATTTGTTGGGTCACTTGCCAATTCTTTCAGATTCTATTGTGACATTTGTGCCCCAAATATCTTCAATCAACACAGAGTCAACAATAGTTTCTCTTCCCGCCTCATTCATTTCTACTCTCTCGATGGATATTGCTCATCCGTCGAGTAGTGATTGTATCCCGACGGATAAGCCTTACAGCAGTTATCCGTCAGATAGCATTACCACTCACTCGACGGATGTCACTTATCCGTCGAGTATCTCTCCACAACTTCAAACTTCAATTATTTCAAGTGCAGAAGATTTAGTGGTAGTACAGTCACTCTTAGGACTGAGAGAGGAGAGTGCATTGAGTCAGAGGCTGGGTTGCTCCCAGGCTAAAGGAGAGGAAAAGAGTGAAAATCAGCAATTCATTTATTCAGGATTGGCAAAAGTGAGTGAGAGGAGCCCCACCTTAGTAGGTGAAGGTGAGGGTGTGAGGGTGGGGAGCCAGGATGAGACCCTGATGCAGCAAAAGAGAGATTATGAGAGAAAAGCAGGTACAGGAGAAATAAGGGTGGATCCAGCCATTGCTAGTGAGTCACTGATTGTGGATGATGCTGAAAAGGAAAGACAATTTCAGCAACATTACAAAGATGTAATTGATAACATTTCCTTGAATGCTGACACTTTTACTCATCCTGTGTCAGCCTATCAATTATTGGCTGCTTAGGGCAATATGGAGGCAGAACATAGTACACACCTCAGAATCTCTTCAAAGAGATAAAGCTGCTGTCAATAGGATGCCTTCTCAAGCTGGTGAGCCATCTGACGAATTTGAAGTAAATTCTAATGATGATGACTCTGTTTCTTTGGATGGAAGCATGAACTTAGGGGGAGATGAAGGCCCAAGTTCTGTTTCAAATTTACCTGAATGGGCATGGACAAAGGAATCTACACCAAGACAATTTGGTGTATCTTTGGTTAAGCAAGTTATGGCTATTCAAAAGGCCCTTCAGGAAACTTCAGATGCTGGTACCAAGGCTATTCTTCAAGCTCATGTAGACTCTCTACATCTCATGAAGATCCATCAGTTAAGACAGAATCTGAGTGTGGATGAACTAAAAAGGGATATGGCTGACTTGAAGACCTATAATTCTGAGAAGCTGGATTCAGTCATGCCATATGGTACCATGCGAGATCTATTACTAAGATTGAGGAGAGAATCAAATTCTGAAAAGAAGCTGGCCAAACTGGAAGACAGATTTCAAGTTATTGAGAATTCAGTGGCTATTCTTCTTCAAAATCAACAGACTCAGACAAATCTTCACATGCAACTGGCTAAAGCATAAGGCCTAACTCCTCAACTTGATGATAATAAAAAGGGGGAGAGAGAATCAAGTAAGGGGGAGAAAGGACCAACTGAGGGGGAGAAACTTCAAGTATAAATCAGCAAGGTAATTGTACCTTCAATTACTATCTCCAAGCCACCAGTTGCAGATGGTATAGATGTAATTCAAGCAACAGCAGCAAATTTGAAAATTGCTGAGAAAGGAAAGTTAAGTTTGATCAACTGGAATAAGATTGATGAGGAGATACAGAAAAAGTTTGAACTTGTCAAGGAGCCAGTTAAGTCAGCCATCCATCACTCTCAAGTCAAACCAATCAGTGTGAATGAGATGAGCATGAATTATCTGGAAAGAGGACAATCTTCCTGCATCAAGTCTCCAAAGACTGAAACAATTCTAAAACCAAGGGAAAATTATCCAAAATCATCTTTGAAGAACCCCTTGGACACTGTTTATGAGACACCCAAGCCTGATGAGAAGAAGCTTCTGTCAATGTCAATTGTCTTCTATAACGATCCAACTGACTCAGCTTCAAAAAGGAGAATTGCTAAGATATTCAGAAATGGAAAGGAAATTTATGTGGTAGCTGTACATCCACAATTTGCTCAAGCAAAGAGAGAAGAAAAAGCCAGATTGAAGCAGGAAAAGAAGCAAGCTGCTCTAGATGCAAAGAAGACTAAACAAAAGAAAGAGCAGATTGCTATCTTGGCCAAGCTATAGGCTGTTAATTCATCTCAATAAATTCCCTCTCAACCATCTGAAGCTGCTGAATCAAAGAAGAAAATTCAAGAACAGAAGAAATCCCCAAGGAAGAAAGAATTGGCTAGAAGAACAAAAAGGAAACTGGATATTGTTGACAAGGAATTGGAAGATCAATTTCCTAAGGAACCCACACCAACTACAACTCAAGCATCAAAGCCCTCTGTGGTATTTGAAGACATAAGGGTGGTGGATCCCTACAAGAATATTCATGGTGAACCTATTGTGCCAAAGGATGAGCCAATAGAGTGGGATAATATACCAATTCCTGACTTCAGCTTACCAATCCTTAGCAAGCCAAAAAGGACAAAGTCAAGGGCAGTCAAGAAAGTGAAGCTGTCACCTCTCAAATCCAAATCAGTAGTTAAAGCTCAACCCAAAGTCAACAGGGGAGACTACTTGTACTTGTGTGACATCAAAGAATTTTCAAATCTAAATCTTTATCTGGATGAACTGGATGAAGTAAGGGGAATTGATGCATACAGAAACCTACCTGAAAGGTTGGTGTTCAAGTACAAAGGAGGAAGGGAGATTCAGTGGCCACTTCACAGGATTCTTCAAGAGAGCCAAGCTGTGTTGATTAAAGTTTATTCATCCTTCAAGAAAAACTTTGGGTTCAATGTCACTGCAAGAAGACTAGTATTGAAGAGGATTGAAGAACTAAGGAGTGTTAGAGCTAAAAATGCACTCCCAAAGACTCTAATCATCCCATACACAGGGAGAAGAGTGCATCTAAGGCCTTACTGGCTGATGGAGTTCATGGATGACAAGGGTGTGAGAAGATTCTTCAGATTAGAAGACCAATTGAGTATCTCTAACAATGAGACTCTCTTGGAAATGCAAGAAAAGCTAGATCTCTCAGAATCTGATGAACTGGAATTCCACAGGCAGCTCCAAAATCAAATTGAGGAAAATAACAGAAAGCTTGGAAGAAGATCCAGACCTTCAAGAAACTAGAAAAATCTGCTCAGGCTAGAGGAGCATCTTGAAATGACTGTGAGCCAAACCTTGTACACTTTGATTATTTGAAGCACTTTCAGTATTATCTACTTATCATTAAAGCTGTATGTTTAGGATGTTTTGTTATCATCAAGTACCTCTTAATTTATGGCTACAATTCCAGTAGACATAAATTGAGGGAGATTGTTGTGCATATGTTGTGTACTTGATGATTTTATAAACAAAACATCTAAGTGGATTTTACTTAGTGAAATAATGTAGCACTCGACGGATAAGAATTATAGTCCCGACGGATAACTCATTATAGTCCCGACGGATGTTAACTTATTATCCATCGAGTGAGTAGCTTATGTAATAATAAGTCTGTAGCACAGTTATGTATGCACCTTTGTATATAATCTGTAGTGGCATATAAGTCATGTTGACTTTAACTAGATATGCAGAATATGTTGATTAATTGTACATAAATGATGTCTTGTAATTCTGTAATTCTGTATAAGTGAAATGAAGTCATATGCTTGATTGCTACCCGACGGATAACCTACAAAGCAACCGACAGATGATCAACAACCCGACGGATGATCAACAACCCGACGGATGATCATGTACTCAACTAATAAAGAATTCAAATAGCAGTTGAACAGTGAAAGCTGAGCACAGCCGTCGAGATGTATACAAATCTACTGTGGAAGCCCATTAACCGGGTAATAGAGGATGAAAAGCAGCAAAGCTTAAGACTGATAGTTTTTATATTTGTTCAGTCTTTTTGACTTTGTAATCTTGGTAATATATAAACCAAGAACGTAGCAAATAGAAAAGAGCTGAGATACACAAAAATAGAGAAATCTTTGTAAGCAGAATTATTAGCATTTCCCTGTATTCTCAGTAGTTCAATTTTTTAAGCAGCTGTGAGCATTCTTGCACACAGAGTCCTCTTGATATATAATATATATCTCTGGTGGAATTGTTTAAATCTACCAGAAAGTTTTTAAAGACTCTTGTTTTTAATTACTTATGTTTTGATTCAATTAAGTTTCTATTCCGCATTGTGCTAATCAAAACATTTATATCTATATTCGAGTTGAACATTTTTATTTCGAGAAAAAGGTTCAAGAATTCTATTCAACCCGCCTTCTATAATTCTTGCTATATTGTTAAGGGACTAACATGGCTGCTGCAGATTTACTGAAATCTGGGTCTGGTGTCCGATTTACACAAACGAGTACCCTATTCCATAGGTAAACGAGCGTCTGAACAAAACTGATAGCTTATGCTATCAACGACTCGTCTGTAAGGCGTTTGACGTTGTTTACTGCCCGTAAACAGTGATTCTTGTTTTTCTAATTTGATTCTGATTTTTCTGATTTTTGTCATATTTTTTTTATGATTAGATCATGGATAATATGATATGTTAAGATCAGATTATGTGTTTTAACATGCTTTTATGTGTTGTATGAGCATGGTGGATGGTTATGGCCTTTCGACCTTAATGTAATGGTTTTGGTTTTGGTTTTCAATACGACTTGCATGTCGTCAATCTTTGTAATCATAAATCTCGAATGTAACTCGAGTTATTCTTGTAAGTTCATTAGATTAGTTTTACTTTCAATCTATGTAATGTAATTGAAGACTCAAGAAGGTTATCCAATGGAGGTGATACAAAGAAGAAGACGAGGTATACAAGAAGTCTAAACAAAGAAGAAGACTTATGTAATAAGTAGTTGTATTTATTTCCATCACCATATTAGATTGACCTTGATCTTTATCATGAGCTTGATAAAGATCACATAGGATGGGGCCATAACCAAACACATTTACTTTATTGCACTTTACATTTACTTGTTTATTTAATTTTATATATGAGATATATGCCTATGTTTACCATGCGATGATAGATTTAGGTGAACTTAAATCAATATAAGGCATGCTCTAGAAAATCTAGAATAAGAATCGTTTCTTGCCTTAACAATAATATTATAAATACAATCATGAGATTCTTGTGTTTATAAAACACGTAATTAAATATGAATTTTTAATATTGAGAGAAAGGATGATTCTGTCAAAAGCAGATTTCTATCTGTAAGAAAGGGGTATTAAGTGACGCCTCTTGACAATGCTCCCCCCGATCTGGGAATCATCTGATTATCGATTATTGATTTGAAATATTTAATTTAAAAGGAAGAATCTCTTTATAATATGATTATGATTGTAACATAATATAATCTCTCTAAAATTAAATAATATCAAGTAGTAATTGGCCAATGACACAACGGGCTTGTGTCGGTCATAGCCTTCCAACATGGTAGAAAGTGGTTCTTATTTTTAAATCATTGTCGTTTCGTGCTACAGCCGAGGGCTTTGATTTCGAAATAAGAAATACTTGTCTATTACATAGAGATGTGTACATTGAATTAGAATCTAAAGGTCGTTACGTGCTACAGCCGTGGGCCGTTGGAGACTGATTCAATTGTACGAAATATTGGGTTAGACTTGACTTAGAATATTGAGTTTGTCATGCTACAGCCGTGACTCAATTATTCAAGAGGCTAAATTTATTAGGGAATAACATAAGATGTAATTGATAAGAGTTGTCTGCCTATTGAACATCACATGACGTTTCGTGCTACAGCCGAGGTTGTGTGATGGAATGTAGGATCCCTATTCCCACTAGCATTATGAATGCTTAATTTTCACTTAGGGGTTGTATAAATTAGATAAACTAGTGGGAGCCACTTATGAATAAAGACCCGATTCATATAATGTGTTGAAATGAAATTGAATATTTGCTAAGTGTTGTTATGTGTTCATCATTTACAGATTTACTATATTCGTTATGTCTTCTACACTATCACTCCGGAGTATACTAGATGCTCACAAGTTGACTGGTCCTAATTTTGCTGTCTGGCTTCGAAACTTGAGAATTGTTCTCAGGGTTGAGAAGCTGGAATATGTGCTTGACTCACCTAAGCCTATTAAACCTGCTAGCGATGCACTTAATGATGAACATGTTATGTATCGTAAGTGGATAGATGATGCAAATGTTGCTCAATGCATCATGCTAGCTTCCATGAACATTGAGCTACAGAAGCAACATGAGCATATGGATGCTCACACTATCCTTATGTATCTACAAGAGTTGTATGATATGGCAGGGAGGATAGCTCGATATGAGATATCGAAGGAACTGTTCGGTTGTAGGATGTCTGAGGGATCATCTGTGAATGACCATGTACTTAAGATGATCAATTTGATAGAACGTCTTGGACAACTTGGTTTTACCATGGATGGGGAGCTGAGCCAAGACTTGGTCTTGCAATCACTTCCAATTTCGCTCTCGCAGTTTTTTGTGAACTTTCACATGAATAAGCTGGATGTCAGCCTGCCTGAACTCCACAACATGTTGAAGACTGCGGAATCAAATTTCCCCCCTAAGAAGAGTTTTGTTCTTCTAATTGGTGAAGGTTCCAATCCTAAGAAAAGGAAGAAAAACCTTCCAAGAAGAAGAAAGTAGGTGAGAAAAAGCCGGTTCCACCAAAAGCTGAAGACCCCAAGAGAAAAGCTGTTTACTTTCACTGTAATAAGGTTGGGGCACTGGAAGAGGAACTGCAAGGTTTACCTTACAGAATTGAAGAAGAAGAAGGGTAGTGAGACTACCGCTTCTGATTCAGGTATGTTCATGATCGAAGTTAATATGTCACTGAGTCAAATTTCTACTTGGGTATTAGATACCGTCTGTGGTTCTCATATTTGTAATTCGTTGCAGGGACTAAGGAGAAGTAGGACTCTTGAAGAAGAGGAGGTGATTCTACGGATGGGAAATGGAGCAAGAGTTGCTGCTGAAGCTGTAGGATCATTTCATTTGTTATTCAGAATAATAAATGTTCAATTCTTAGAGATAACGTTCTTTATGGAAGTGGTATTTTAAACAATGGTCTGTATGTATATGACGTAGAACATAATTTACTACAAATTGAACATACTAATAAAAGAAAAAGGGATGATGAAAATCTCACTTTCTTGTGGCACTGCGAACTTGGTCATATTAGTGAAAATAGACTGCGGACATTGCATAAGGAAGGGTTGCTTGACCCCTTTGATTTTGAATCATATCCTACATGCGAGTCTTATCTATTGGGTAAAATGACCAAATCTCCATTTAGTGGACATGGAGAGAGGGCTGCAGATTTGTTAGGTGTCACACCCCAACTTAAACAGCAAATTAAATATAACTATTACAACATTTAATAATAAATAAACATACCAAAATCCAAGATCTTATAGTTTAGGGTTTGGAACAGCCCAACACTACCATCTATTATAACTGATTTTAAATACCAAGTCCTCACACAAACTACTATCACTTATTCTACCTGAGCTCGAACATAGGCAGCTGTAATACCAGGGTAAAGCAAGGAGTGAGCCAAATGCTCAGCAAGTGCTAAACAATATGATACAAAACATAAATCGAGATATATATTAAAGAATGTCAATGGGAGGACATGACCAAATGATAATGAGAGATAAAACTTTGGGTGATGGCATCATTTTGTTGGTATAAAAAAAAATATCTTAATCAAAATTATTTTATGACGCTACGGATTACTGCCGGTGATCAGCCGCGAAGTAATCCCGAACCTCGCTGGGTTCTAAAACATTAATGGGAATCCCTAGGCAACTTTTAAGCCTAATATAAGTGTGGAAAGGACTCGCGTCTCAGTCCAGATCCGCTATTCAAAGAAAACATTTATCCCCCTTTGGGACTGAAAACCCACATTTTATTTATTTCAAAAACTGATGCCGATTTATAACAAAATCTCTTTTACAGTAAACATTTTTTTTATCAAGGGATTATAGATCAACTCGAAACACGGGAAATATGGTACTAAATCTCAGGGCCATGATTCACAAAACTATACTCTATTAAAGTAACTGAATGGTTTTCATATATCAAAGATTGGACAAGGGGATTTAGTGAGGCTATTGGATATTATAAAGGGTAATGCCAAATTGGGCTTTAAGCAATGGTTTCTCATCAAGGTTCAAGTGCTGGATCATCAAGAAGATAAGCTTCATGAATACTAAGGGTGTTAAGGTATGCAGAAATGATCTTTAACTCAGGATATATCAGAATTGTCAAGCTTCAGGATAAGAAAGAGGGGTAGCAATCAATGAGGAATCACTTTGATAAGTATCTGGCTTTTAGGGTTCAAGGTAATATTCTATAGGGGTTCAAGTATCAGGATGAGATATCAATACTTAGGAATCATCAGCATGTTAATCAAGAGAATCAACCAAGAGTTATAACTACCCTTTCTTTTATCCTGGCATTCGAATTACTTTAATATACTATCATGATAAGACCACTTTACAATACGTACTCGAGGGTTCATGGCATTTATATAATTCAAAGATAAACATAAGTTACGCTTGATTTAATATATCAAATGACACAGGATAGTTGCAGCAATGTATGAACTATTAGCAGTAAATATGAAGAACAAGTTGAATCACTTGCCTTGAGAAAGGCTGGTCTGGTCTGACTGGTAGGAGCAACTGGAGCTTCACTCGACCTTTATGGCAAGTTTTCACTCGTCTCGAAATCCTACATAAATAATAATAATCCTCATTATAATATATTCTCACCAACTTAACCTATTTACAACCCGAATTTAAACACGGTTGGCACTTAGGCCTATATGCACTTAATTTATATTCACCTTTAATTTATAATTGCACACACATAGCCACATAATCACATATCATATATTAATACCAAATAACACCATATACACCATAATGCAAGTCACTTGGTTGCTAAACTAGACAAAGTCTTCTAATTTTGGTTTCCTAACTCGATGTGCCTTTACTAAACTATCCAAGACCTATTGACCCTCACTTGTGTCTTTTATTCTACTGACCTTATACTATCTTAAAACTATGGTGGTTAACCAAGACCTCACTCCTAAGTGTTCTAAAACTATGTGATGAGTGAAAATGTTCACTGGTGCAAATTTTAGAATGATATCTATGGTTTCTTGAGTGCATTTGACACCCTTAAACTATAGGTTTTCCTTCAAAACTCTTACACAAGACTCTCCTGACCTAAGGGCATCTCCCAAACTTGATGTGGCTCAAGGGCCTGGCTTGGGCCTTCTTGGGCCTAAGCTCAAAGTCCATGGTTCTTGAATTAACTTGTGACACATGGTTCTAACTCATATCCTATGAACTATGGTTGGAAAAAACTTCTCTGACACTCCCTCTAACTAAGGCCCAACAGGGAATAATGAGGGCCTACCTATGACATGGTCAAATCTCCCTATTTCTAAGTTGCAACAAAACTGTCCCCTGCTGGACAGATTTTGTTATTCTACTTGTTCACCTAACCAAATGACATGCAAACCTCCAACCAACACCTAAAACCTTTTATATACTCCAAATACTAACTTCTGGTGGTTTGGGCCTCATAGTGCACATCAATGACATGGTCAAAACTCACTCTAAACCTCAGGGTACTAAACTGATTTTCTGCAGAAATTATAACTCTCCTTTCTCCAAGGTTTTGACTTGACAAACTCAACCACCAATAACCCAATACCCAAACCAAGACTTAAACATGGTGATCTACTAAACTAACTCCCTTATACTCAAAATAATCTTGGTGGAGATCATCCTTACCTAAGGTGCAATCATGGCAAAACAAAAGAAACCACATTTCACAACTCACAAATCATCAAGTTTTTGAAACAACAAGTTATGCATTTTATAAAAGATATACACGACTTATTACCATGCATCAAGAAGCATTAATCAATATTAACACATTATTCCTACTGAAATTAAAGCTTACTAATAAAAATCTTTCGAAATGATCAAAATCTTATAACATTCTAAGTGAAATCCACATGCATGCATGTCTTCGAGTTTTGCAAGCCAAACAACATGTTTTCTAAATATGTTTTACCAAGAAATTTACATGCAAGCCTAGCATGAGCTATATCTAGATGATCACTTAGCATGCAAGGAGTTTCATCAAATTTTTACTACAAAATTCAAGCCATTATCACATAAACATGCAAAAATTTAACAAAGCAACAAGAATGGTCTCAAGAACCATTCATTCGGCTCCCCTATGGTCATGGCTGAATGAAATGGAAGGGAATGGCCATTTAACATCAAGAGTTTCCTTCTCAAGACTTGGCACTTCACCATTCCTTGTAGTCCTCTCAAAAACAACCTTAAACTCACAAGAATCAAGGTTGTACTTTGAGTTTCAACTAAAACCTTAACATGCAACCTTAAAACTTAAACTTTCTACTCAAAACTCTTTGAAATATATGTGATCATGGTATGGAAAGTAACATTTACTTGTGTAGGAGATGGGAACTTGATTGAGAAAGAAAGAAAATGGGGAGGGGGTGGTTTCGGCTGAAAAGCCGAGAGTGAGGGGGTAGGAGCCGAGAGTGAGAGAGAGGAGGGAGAGAAGAAAGAGTGTGGTGTGGGTGATGTGTGAAATGATCATGTCTTTTACTTGTTTTATGGTTTTTATTTTGACAAATGTGAGTGGGAGTAGGAATTGACATGACTACCCTTCCACTTATACGTGGATCATTTTGCATGCAAGGGTAAAGGAGGAATTTGGCTAGAAAAATAAGAGTTAGTGGGGTGGTAATTGTCTCTTTAGCCCTTTTAGACTGAATAGAAAGGATTTGCATGCAAGGACAACTATGTAATTTTCTAATTATAACAATTAACATTTATAAAGATTTATTTTTGTAAAATAAAACACAAGTTCAAAAATTATAAAATTTATACCATACAAAATTGGATTTTTAGAATTTTATAAAACTACTTTTGAAATTTGTGAACAAAATAACTTTTAAAGAGAAATTTATTCAAGGTTTAAAATATTCCTTATAAATAAAAATGAAAGAAATAAATAAACTTTTGCTTTGAAAATTCATATACCACATAACGAAAATTTAAGACGCAGAGTTCTCATTCACACAAGCATACAATAGTTACATATATTGGCATTCGGCTTTTAAAGTTGTACTAAATTTACAATTAATATTACACAGAAATGCCGGGTGTAACACTAGGATTGGTACACACAGATGTATGTGGACCAATGTCTACGCAAGCCATGGCTGGATTTTCATACTTCATTGCTTTCATAGATGATTGATCTAGATTCAAATATGTGTATTTGATGAAACACAAGTCTGAAGCCTTTGAAAAGTTCAAAGAATATAAGTATGAAGTGGAGAAACAAACCAAACATAGTATTATAACTCTTCGATCAGATCGAGGTGGTGAATACTTGAATGGAGAGTTTCTAGCTTATCTCAAAGAAAATGGTATAGTCTCCCAGTGGACTCCTCCATATACTCCACAGTTGAATGGGGTATCTGAAAGGAGAAATCGAACTTTGTTAAACATGGTTCGGTCCATGATGAGCTATGCGAATCTTTCAGTATTCCTGTGGGGTTATGCATTGGAAACCTCAGCATATTTACTGAAGAAGGTGCCTTCCAAATCTGTTCCTCAAACTCCATATGAGATATGGAAAGAAAGGAAACCGAGTCTTAAACACGTTAAGATTTGGGGATGTCCAGCTTATGTCAAGAAAGTTGACCCAGATAAGCTGGAATCTCGATCTGTAAAATGTAATTTTGTGGGATATCCTAAAGAGACTTTAGGGTATTACTTTTACACCGATGATCGGGTGTTTGTCTCCATACATGCTACCTTCTTGGAAAAGCAGTTTATCCTTGAAGGAAACAGTGGGAGCAAAATTGAACTTGATGAAGTTCAAGAAGCACAAACTACTACGGATCAAGTGGAAACACCTGTTCAGACTGAACAACCTTCTGTGGAACAGCCCATTCATAGGTCAGGGAGAGTGTCTCGCCAACCTGAGAGGTATTATGGCATTGTCATTGAGAATGACAATGAGTTGTCAATCATTGATGATGATGACCTTGTGACCTATAATGAGGCTATGAGTAGTGTTGACTCAGAGAAATGGCATAGTTCCATGAAATCCGAAATGGAATCTATGTATACCAACCAAGTATGGACTCTGGTTGAGGCGCCTGAAGGTGTTAAGCCTATTGGGTGCAAGTGGGTATACAAAAGAAAGATTGGAGCAGATGGGCAGGTGGAGACCTATAAGGCCAGGCTCGTGGCAAAAGGATTCAGACAAAGGCAAGGGATTGACTTTGATGAAACTTTTTTGCATGTAGCCCTGTTAAAATCAATTCGGATTTTGCTTGCAATTGCTGCTTACTACGACTATGAGATCTGGCAAATGGACGTGAAAACGGCCTTCCTCAATGGGAAACTTGAAGAGGAAGTGTATATGACACAGCCAGAGGGTTTTCTTTCCAAGGGAAATGAACACCTAGTGTGTAAGCTGCTGCGAACCATATATGGTTTAAATCAAGCTTCTCGTAGATGGAACATCCATTTTGATGAGACAATCAAAGAGTTTGGTTTTATCAAAAACATAGATGAACCATGTGTCTACAAAAGGGTTAGTGGAAGCGCGATAACATTTCTTGTATTGTATTGAAAGAGGAGACGTCAAGAGAGTTAATACACATAACAATGTAGCAGACCCACTCACAAAGCCACTTTCTCAAAGTCACTTTGATCGTCATAAAGACAAGATGGGTATTAGATACCAGAGTGATTGGCTTTAGTACAAGTGGGAGATTGAAAGAGATATGTCCTAAGTCCAATCATGTATGATGATTTAGGAATAACTTTTATGTAATCTGTTTTAATTTCATTGATATTAATAAAAGACTTGTTTTGGTTTTATTGCGGGCTTTATCTATTTAAGTGTTTAAATAAGATATACCATAGTTTAGAGTAAAGCTTTTTATGGATTATGATGAGATCATAATAATGAGACCTAAAAGATGATAAATCTAAACTTAAATATTTCCTGGTCATAGGATTACTAACTGGTAATTAGTAATCCGTAAAGATCGGTACATACTATGCTTGCTTCATTATGAAGGATGTCTGTTCACATAGACATTTGTGTGGTGACACTATAGCTAGTATGTAGGTGCTTATTATAGAATAAGTTCACTAAACATGACTCACACAGCTGAATAACTGATGTAGTTCACTCAGGTGTCAGCAGTTGTTCACATAGTGATAGTTGTACAAGTATCCTTAGACTTGAGGTCATCATAGTCATCTTGTGTACACTAAACTATGCTTTGGTTTAGTTCTTAGTCTCCAGGGACAATTATAAGGGCTCTACTGGGTATAGGAATTTGTACACGAAGATAGTGTATGATCAATAATGGATCTTCCCCTTCCAGTGAAGGAAGAGAATGTTCAATGCTGATCCACTTATGCTAGTTCAGGAATCTCTGGCTAGAGTGAATGAAATTAGAAAGGAGTTTCTAATTTACATTAAATAGAACTAAGCATAGTGAATGGGAAAGCAAATGATTAAATAAGATAGGCTTGACACAAGTTCCATGCCTTGTATTTAATCGTGACATTGCAGGGTAGAAGGAATTGATTGTACGGTAACTACTCATTGAATATGTTCTTGGTATTCTAAGGAGTGAATTCGTATTATCCGGATAGTCGCGATATGCTGAGAAGTATCCCTCACGATGTAGAATAAATATGATTAATTAATCATATTTAATGAATTAGAGAATTTATATAAATAATGATAAAATAGTTTTATTATTATTTATTTCTACTACCAGCTTAATATTGAACCTACAGGGTCACACCATAAAAGAGAATGATTTAATGGTAGAGGAATTAATTAATAATGGCTGATAATTATTTATTTATGAAATAAATAATTAATTAGCAAATTTAATAATTGATTAAATGAGATTTAATTAATTATATATTAATTAAGAAAAGTTCTTAATATTATTAATTAAGAATTTAATTTTGGAAATTAAATCAAGTGAGAGAATTATTTTTCTAAAGTGTTTAGAAAAGGGATTAATGATTAAAAGGTGTTTCAATTATTAGTTAATTGGTTAATAGGAATAATCAATTAAAGGGTTAATAATAATAATATTTTATGGAAAATTTTCAGCTGAAAATTTTGCCTATAAATATACTATTATAAACCCTATTTGCCTTAACCCAAATAATTAACCCTAATTCTAAAGTAGAACAAGAGGGAGGCAACTAATTCTCTCAACCTCTTCCTCCTCCATCATATTGTACTCTTGGTGGATACCGGTGGAGTGCTTCACACTTGAGGAGCAGCTGCTAGGGATTTCCGTTCAGTGTTCTTGGATTGCTATTAAAGACCTCCATCTTTCCATTAACGTAAAACTTCTTAAGGTAAACATACTGAACTACAAATTAAATATTATTTTTCGCATGGATCTTGCAGAGGGTTTCGGTTTTTTAAGATTTAAATTTACGTTTTCGTTGCATTTATGTGCTAAAAACCCTTCACTTTGGAGGTCCTGAGGTACCACAAGATGATGTTAAATCCTACAAAGTGTGCTTTCGGAGTAGAATCTGGAAATTTTTTGGGATTGAGGGTCTACAAGAGAGGGATCGAGGCTAACCTCGATAAAATAAAGGCAATCCTGGACATGGAACCACCAAAAACTATCAAGGATGTTCAGAAGCTCACAGGAAGGGTTGCTGCGCTGGGACGATTCATCTCCAAGTCAGGAGACAAGTGCCTTTCTTTCTTCAAGTCACTAAAAAACGTTAAGGACTTTGATGGAGTGAGGAAAACCAGAAGGCTTTCGAAGAATTAAAGAAATATATGGCCCAGGCCCCGTTGTTGGCCAAGCCAGCTTTGAATGAAGTTTTATTCTTGTACTTAGTTGTTTCAGAGAGTGCCTTGAGCGCTGTATTGGTTAAAGAGGAACTGAAAATCCAGAAACCCGTATACTATGTCAGCAAAATTCTTCATGGTGCTGAGTTGAATTATTCAACTATTGAGAAATTTGCTCTAGCCTTGGTGGTGGCTTCAAGAAAGTTACGTCCTTACTTTCAGGCTCATCAAATTGAGGTGCTAACAAATCAGCCCCTGAGAAATATCATTCATAGTCCCAAGGCTAGTGGGAGGTTGATCAAGTGGGCAATAGAGCTAGGAGAGTTCGACATTAAGTACAAGCCACGGACGATAATAAAAGCCCAGGCATTAGCTGACTTCATGGTGGAATGTATCATACCCAACCAAAAAGTCGGGGGGTAGGAAGATATCATACCTCAAGACAAGGAAGTTGATAAGAGGGACAAAGAGAAGGTTGATAAGGAGAAAGAATATTGGGTTCTCTATTTTGATGGAGCATCAAAAACAAATTCAAGTGGAGCAGGATTGGTTTTACAAAGCCCTGATGGGTTCTTGATTGAGTATGCCATGAAGTTAGACTTCCCAACCACAAACAATGAGACAGAATATGAAGCCCTGATAGCTGGCCTCGGCCTAGCAGGGACACTTAGAGTCAAGAACTTAAAAGTCCGTGGAGACTCGAAGCTGGTCATATCCCAGGTAAAGGGAGAGTTTGAGGCAAGGGATGATACGATGGCTAAGTATGTCCGCCTAGTAAGGGCTGTGATGACCCAATTCAATGAATGCCATATTGAGCACATTCCAAGGGAGGAAAATGCTAAGCCGGATGCATTATCAAAGTTTGCTTCATCCAAGATGGAAGAAAGTTCTGGAAGTGTATACTATCGCGTTTTGAAAACACGGAGCATTGATGTTAAGCTTGTGGCTCCTATAGGCCTGGGGACATCATGGATTGATCCCATCAAGGCTCACATTCAAACCGGTTGGTTACCAAACGATGCTACTGAGGCACGAAAATTGGCTGTTCAAGCACTAAGATACTCTTTGATAGATGGAATTTTGTATAAAAGATCTTTCGTGGTTCCCTACTTAAGATGTCTCAGGCCCGATGAGGCTCGCTTGGCTCTTGAAGAAGTACATGAAGGCATATATGGGCAACACTTGGGGGGCAGGGCCTTGGCTCATAAGATAACCCGTTTAGGCTTATATTGGCCAGAAATGATGGCTGATGCCAAAGAATATGTGAAAAAATGTGACCGCTGTCAGAAGCACGCACCAGTTGTTAGACAACCCCCCGCGATGTTGACCTCTATTAACTCGCCCATCCCCTTTGCTATGTGGGGAATGGATATACTAGGGCCCTTCCCCATGGCCACGACACAAAGGAAGTTTCTGATTGTTGCCATTGATTATTTCACCAAGTGGATTGAAGCCAAACCCTTGGCCAAGATCACAACTAAGTAGGTTGCACAATTCCCGTGGGAAAGTATTATGTGCCGGTATGGAATTCCCCGCATCCTAGTCACTGACAATGGAACACAGTTCAACAACGAGGAATTCAAGAAATATTGTGAGGAAAATGAAATTGAGTTGCAATTCACATCCGTGGCTCACCCGCAAGCCAATGGGCAAGCGGAAGTGGCAAATCGAATAATCCTGGATGGACTAAAGAAGAGGATCGAGAAGTCAAGGAATAACTGGGTGGATGAAATACTCCCCATACTATGGGCCTATAGGACTACCTGTAGAGTCGCGACTGGAGCAACTCCCTTCATGTTAGCATATGGTGCAGAAGCAGTTGTTCCTGTAGAGATCTCACATTCCTCCCCTAGGATTCAAGCTTTCAATGTTGAGGAAAATGAAGAAGGGCAAAGGTTAGCCCTGGATCTAATTGACGAAGTACGAGATGAGGCACATGCGAAGATAGTGGAATATCAGAAAAAAGCTTCTTTCTACTACAACCTAAGGGTTAAAGAAAGGTTCTTCAAACAAGGTGACTTAGTCTTGAGGAAAGTGGAAGCTTCTGGTGTATGACAGAAAGGGAAACTTGCCCCAAATTAGGAAGGGCCGTACAAAGTCAAGAGCGTTCAGGGTAGATGAACCTACAAGCTGGAGACTATGGATGGTTTTGAAATCCCGAGAACTTGGCATGCCCAAAACCTGAAGGTTTACTATGTGTAGAACAGTTAAAGCACGATTCTCACTTGTCAGTATGACAAGTAGGTTTAAAAGCACCTTGAAGCATTGCTTGCTTAGGATTTTTCTATATAGAAGCTATGTTTAGATTTTATCAGGGTTGAACCCATTTCATGTAAGGTATCAAGAATACTAAGGTATAATATAAAGCCTTCGACTTAATCTCAGCTTATTATATTGATGCATTGTGAAGGATAAAACCAAGTTATAGACTTGAGTTTGAAAAATCGAAAGAAAAAATACGACGATACTTGGGCAAAATACGACTGAAAATAATAAAAGTCAACTACAAAGTTCAATATTGTCTAAGAAAGAAGAAATACATAAAAACTTAGGCCTTGGAAGGCTGGGATTCTTCGGAACCAATATCCGAAGTCTCCTCGGATGTCTCTTCAGTCGGTCCCTCGGAAGTCCCCTCAGAAGTCTTCCCAGAGGTTCCCTCGGAACTATCTTCGGGCTCTTTGGATGCTGCAGGAGACGCTGGTTTAGGAGACGCTGGCTTTGGAGGCTCTTCTACCCTGGTCTTCTTTATAACGGGCTCAGGCTCCTCCTCCAAAGACGATTCCTCCTCTTCAGAGCTAGATTCAAGTTCCTTTCTCTTTTGGCCTTGGCCTTGACTCCCCGATGGGCCGTCCTTGATCAAATCAGTGAGTTTATCTGTAACGCCCCGAAGTGTTGGAACTCGCACAGGGCAAGGGAAGGAGGACTGTTCAAGGACTTCTGGAAACTCGTCCTGAATGGCCTCCATAGCGGCGTCCCAGCCTTCCTTATAGCTGACTGGATGAAGGAGGGCATCATGCTCCACCATTAAATCCTTGAACTCCTGAGTGTCCATCCAGCCGTTAAAGGCTTTATCCTTTTGACCCTTGAGGATAACATTTTCAGCCCGAGCCATTTCCAAGTCAGAAGTAGATGAGGCAAGTTGGGCTTCAAGGACCTCTATTCTTTGGTTGGCCTCCTCCAACTTCTTGTTCGCATCCTCGAGGCCAACCTTCCAAGCCTTGGCTTGGTGAATCACCCCTTGAAAATGGGCGTTCGCCTACAAGATACACAGCAAAGGTAAGAAATGAAAAAAAATCAAAAAGGCAAAAAAAAACTACGAATGGCAAAGGAAAAAGACGTACCGTCGCCAAGCCTGAGCTCCGAAAAGCTCGTTAGCCTCAAAGTCCTGTTGAAGGACAAAGTCTTGATACTCAGCCGGGGAAATAGAATGCATAGACCATTCCTTGGCAAGCGCTGTGTTTCCAATAATCGAATCCTTCCCCCGGATTCCCCAAGCAGGTTGGAAGTAAGACCCTGGTTTTTGCTTGGTACGTAAAACTTGGCTGGGGCCTTCTTCGCCTGGTTCTTTTGCCTGGAGTTGGAACTGTAGGAAACGATCCCCAAGGCACGGGTCTTTAAAGACCTTTCCATCATGCTTCATCCTGGTCGTTTCCAGGTCTTTAGGCTTTGTAGCCTCCTCAATTTTCTCAGCCACTGTAACAAATAAGATAAGTGAGTTGAGAAGTTAGCAAAGTAGAAGATAGAAGGAATGAAAACAACTAGATAAGGAAGGAAACGTACTCTTCTTAGGGACGGGAGAAAGGCCGCGTTCTACAAGAACGGTCTCCCTGATAAGATCCCAAGAATGGGAAGTCCCATTATCTTACGTAAGGAGATTGAAAGCTCTGGTCTCCTCAGACAAAATTATATCGTTTGGGCTCCCATCTACGGCTAGCCCAAAAGATGAGCGAAATAGGGTGCCCCAATCGCCACCCTCCCAAATGACGAACATAAAATCTTTCTTCCACCCCAAGTTGTTGTCAGGGATGGACTTCCCGTTCACTATGTGGGGAACGGTTGGGCGCTGGTTTAAAGAAACCCACCCCTGATTCTTGTCAGGACCGTTCTTGAACTGGAAAATCTTTCTAAAAATAGCAACAGAGGTAGAGACATTGTGCTTGGTGCATTGCGACAAATAGCATAGAATCAACCTCCGAGAGTTAGGAGGGAGTTGACAAGGGCTGATGCCCACATCAGCTAGCAAAACAGGGATGAATGGGTGAAAGGGGAGTCTAATACCTGCCCTTAAAGTATCCCTGTAGACGCATAATGCGTCTAACCTCCACTGACAGGCCCTATCGGCCGGACCTGCAAGAACTAGCTTGAAAGGATCCTTGATTCTGAAACAACCGCTCAACTTGTCCAGCTCCTTTGGATCCCGCAAGGCACTGATATGGTCATGCGCGTCTAGATGCGCATCTGACGGGTACTCGTCCCCTCGGGTGTTGATCATATCAATCAAGGAAGTGTACCTTGACCGAATGGGGAATTCATTGGACTTTCTGGCCACATTCATCTTGGCCAAATGGGTCATTTTCTTATCAGCCATCTGAAAAAAAAAGCACATAAGGAGAAAATTTTAAAACACAAACTATGCAAAAACAAGTATAAAAAGTAAAGAGAGAAGTCTTACCTGAAGTAATGCTCCTAAAAAAGGCTTTGGGGCTTAAGATACTCCGACCTACTGTTATTGCTCTGAGATTCTTAACAGAAGAAGAAAGAAGGAGAATTTAGAAATGAGAAAGTGAGGAGTAGTAGACTCTAGTCACTCCTTTATATAGGAGAAAAAGTGAAGTTGAAGGGACAAAAAGCCCAGTAAGGATAAAGGCCCAAAGAAAAAAGCCCAGAAATGGAACATTCCAGAATATTTCAAGGAATTCCAAAGAAATTAAATAAAAATTCCCGATAATTCTTGAGAATTCTAAAGAAGGTGTTTTAATATATTAAGCCCAGATTAATAAAAGGCTCAATGGGAGGCCCAAATCCAATTAGGATTTGGAAAAATAAAAAGCCCAAATCCAATTAGGATTTGGAAAAATAAAAAGCCCAAATCCAATTAGGATTTGGAAAAATAAAAAGCTCAAATCCAATTAAGATTTGGAAAATAGAAGGCCCAAATCCAATTAGGATTTGGAAAATAGAAGGCCCAAATCCAATTAGGATTTGGAAAAATAGAAGGCCCAAATTAAAGCCCAAAAAAAGATAAGGCCCAATCCAAATTGGATAAGAAGGAAGCCCAATAAGACCAGGATCCAGGTAGAATTTCAGCTCGTGAATTCTGTTCGAATTCTTTCGAACAGACACCCGAAAATTACGGGTAAAATAGAACTGGATTGAGGTCAAAAGCCAGACCAGGATTGAGGTCGAATTCCTGAATCAAGCACAATATTTTCAAGAATGGGGTGCGGAAACCTAGACTAAAATCCAGGTCGAAGAATCGACTAGGATCCTGGTCGAAACCCAGGTCGTGAATCCTAGTCGAAATCTAACGACCAGGAAGCAAATAAACACAGAAGTCTCGACTAAGATCTAGGTCGAAAGGTCGACTAGGATCCTGGTCGAAACCCAGGTCGTGGATCCTAGTCGAAACCAAATGACCAGGAAGCAAATAAACACAGAAGTCTCGACTAAGATCTAGGTCGAAAGGTCAACTAGGATCCTGGTCGAAACCCAGGTCGTGGATCCTAGTCGAAACCAAACGACCAGGAAGCAAATAAACACAGAAGTCTCGACAAAGATCTAGGTCGAAGGTTCGACTAGGATCCTGGTCGAAACCCAGGTCGTGGATCCTAGTCAAAACCAAACGACCGGGAAGCAAAGAAAGACACTAGTTTTCGACAAAATCCAGGTCGAAGGTTCGACTAGGATCCTGGTCGAAAGCCAGGTCGTGGATCCTAGTCGAAGTCCTTTGACCAGGATTGAAAAGCTGGCCCAAAACTCGACTAGGATCCATGTCGAAATTTCGACTAGGATCCTGGTCGAAAAAGGGCTGAAAATTTGAGAATATTTGTGAAAAATTGCAGAAAATGTGAAAAAATCTCGGAAAAAGGGAAAATTCCTGAAAAATACCGGAAAATTCCTAAAAAGGGAGAAGGTAAGAAAATAGAAGGGGAAGTTTTTAAAATGACCCTAAAGCCATGTACAAGGCAAATCGTTGTAAGCGTGTAGGTCGCTCCACACTTCACGCAAAATGATACCCTGAAAGGCAATGAACGAACTTAACTTTTGCGAAATCTTATACGGTTTCCTAAAAGTTGGGGGTAAATGATAGGGATAAATAAATCCTGATTATGTAATTAAATATTACATTAATTATACATGATTTGGGCTGCTAGGCCCAATAAGAAGATGTATGACATTCAGACCAAAAAGGTTAACACATTGATCAAGCCTGATGGACCAGATCAGGCCTGATGGAACAAAGGAGGCCCAAAAATCCTGAATATTAATTAATTTCGTAATTAATTAATAAGGGAAAAATCAGCTATTGAAAAGAGTCCGAATAAGGACATAAATCCTTGCAAATTAGCCTCTAAGGGACCTAGAAGGATAAAGAATCAGTTTCCTACTATTTAGGACCCCAAAGTCCATTCTAATTCAGACACTTGATCACCAAGTCTCCTATACCAAGTCCAATTCAAGGACCACCAACATCTATATAAGGGGTCTCACCCCTACAAATCAGAACTATGTTTTTTGGCTTGATTCTCTAATTCACAGAGATACGTAGTCATCTCGTAAAGACAGAGTTAAGCTACGAAATACGAGAGCAACCATTAAAGGCCTTGAGCTCCCGAACCTTAGCGATAAGTACAGCAAATAATAACCTTAGTTTTTTATCCATAACAATAAACATCTAATTATTTTAGAGTTTAAACCTATAATACAAAGGAGTATTCTCGATATATAAAAAGTAGACATCCACGAGCTGTAATATGAATCATATTTATCTTTTTCTCTTGAACTTCTCTATTTTTTAATATTAAAAATTAAATTTTCTTTTTAGCGGTCCTAATCCTTAGGTATTTATAAGAGACAAGTGCTATAAGAATTATATATCTTAATATATATAAAGAAAAATCCTCAAGAGCTCCAGAATCGTTCGAAAATTATTTATCTATTTTTCTAGAGCTCCTCAATTTTAATTTAATAAAATTAAATTTTATTTTATACATTCGAATTAATAGAAAAGATAATAAATATTTAGAAGTCAATCCTATTTAAAATTTGTTTATTCAAATTATTTCGAATTAATAGGGAAAATAATAAATATATAGAAATCAATCTTATTTAGAATTTGTTCATTTGAATCATTTCGAATTGATAGGAAAGATAATAAATATTTAGAAGTCAATCCTATTTAGAAATTATTTAAACAAATTTTTATATTTTTCTCAAATAAATTAAATCGTAATTTTCTATTTAAATTTGAAGTTCACTAAAAAATTGGAACTTCCTTATTTAGTTCCTATATTTTAGAAAATAAAATTGAAGTTCATGTAGAAGTAGAAATAAAATCCAAGTTTATATAGATTAAAAATTTTTCTTATTTAGGTTCCATAATTTAGAAAATAAAATCCAAGTTCATGTGGAAGTAGAAATTAAATTTAAGTCTATAGAGAAGTAGAATTTTATTAAATTCTATTCGAAACTTATAATAATAAAAATTTATTTCAACTTATTTAAAATAGAAAAGAAAAAAAATGTTATTAACATATTCGAAATGAAAAATATTTATAATAATTAAAAATTATTATAAATTATTTGAAATAGAAAAGAAAAATAATTTAATACTAACATATTCGAAATAAGTTAATACCAACATATTCAAATATGTGTGATATTTAAACAATTCTCTGCATGCAATGAGTCAGGAGAGACCTATGGTCATGCGAGTTAAAAGGGGCCAATAGACCCTCGATCTACAAATATTTAAAATTGTTTATCATAATCCTCTTTTTTTATTTAATTTTGCAGAACATTGGATTTTGAGTGTATATAAAGATATCCAATACAATATTTTTTAATTGTAGAGATCTGCATCTGTTATATTTTTAATATTTAAATATTTTTTGTCTAAATTATAATAATTTTTTATTTGTGTTGTATTTGACAGGAGGACGGCTCAACCTAAATTTTATCTACATAATAATATTTTTTATTAGCATTGTGTTTCAGGGCAGGGCTGATCAAACTAAATCATCTCTAAATTTAAATAATTTTTTCATTATTATTGTGGTTGACTGGAATGCGGCACAAACTAAATTTTATCTAAATTTTAATAATTTTTTCATTAAAATTGTGTTTGACGGAAGGGCGACTCAAACTAATTTTTATCTAAATCATAATAATTTTTTAATACTATTATGTTTGACGGGAGAGCGGATCAAACTAATTTTACTTAAATTATAATATTAGCTTATATTAGAATTTATCTAATTATTTTTTTATTACAACAAGCGTCGGCCTAACAAAATCTCCTAATTTGTACAATTATTATTGACTTATGAAGACCTGATATAACCTGGTATCATAAATAAAAATGTACGCCACTTTGTTATGTTATGTATATTATAACATATGTCGGCCTAACAAAGCGTGATATAATATGAACAATAATTATGAATAATTATTATTTTTAATTATAGTTCATGTTTTTCTTAAATTATCTTTCTATTAATTTTTTAGAAAAATTTTGTAGGGCCGCTGCGCAGCGCGGCTTTGTCGACTAGTGTATATATATATAGAAAAATGCTAGAGGCCCCAAATATTGTTACAGAAAATTTTCTCATATGTTGTATAAATGGTAACTTTCCTAGAAATAATATAGAACCCCGCGTGCATTCATATGTACCCACGAATTATATCTCAACACACGTCATGCCACGTCACTTTGTAACTATTTTGGTACAACTTTTGGGTTATCTAGCATTACTCACACACATATATATATTAGCTAAATCGGTTAAAAAAATATATTATTTAAAATTTGCTAAACGCCTCTTACTTCAGTGGTATTAGTTAAAACGCTTAGTTATATTTAAAAATAGTTTTTACTGTTATTTTTCAAATTTCAACAGTCATCTTTTAATAAAAAATGATTTGAAGGGATTTTAAAATAAAATATATTTATTTTTGTATTAATTTAAGTGAAAAAAAATACATATTAAAATAAAAGTTAATAATTTTTATAAAACATTTAAGTAAAGTTTTTATCATAATATTTTATTAGTATTTTTTCTATATAACATTTATATTACAATAATTATATAAGTAATTAATAAATTTGGTTAACAGTGAATATTTTTATTATTACTCTTAACATTATATATATTATAATTATTAAAATCACTAAATACATATATATACGGTCTAGGGTTTTATTATCACGTGTATACAAATTATGGACAACACCACAAGAATGATTCTTGAAATCATGCAGGCGGAGGCGGGAGAAGAAGATAATGAAGTAAGAATCAGAATGAATGATGCTTACCTTTATCATCAACAACAAGGAGCTGATTCTAGACCGCGCCAGGGTGGTTCTATAATGAATCATAGTGTGATTGATCGTAGCAGGGAAGAAGGTCATGCTAGATTATACCGTGATTATTTTTCTAATACACCTACATATACAGAAACACAGTTCCGTCGAAGATTTCAGATGCGTAGATCATTGTTTTACGCATTGAAGAGGCAGTTACAGCTCATGATATTTATTTTACTCAAAGAACTGATGTTGTGGGAGTTCATGGATTATCATCACTTCAGAAAGTGACCGCTGCACTTAGGATGCTTGCATATGATACGGCTGCCGACGCTATAGATGATTACGTTCAAATTGGTGAGAGCACGACAATAGAGAGTCTAAAAAGATTTGTTAAAGCAATAGTTGAAGTTTTCGGAGCTGAATATTTAAGACGGCCAAATGATGAAGATGTGGCTAGATTATTAGCTAGAAAACGAACAAAGAGGATTTCCTGGAATGTTGGGTAGTATTGATTGTATGCATTGGAAGTGGAAGAATTATCCAACTATTTGGCAAAGTATGTATACAGGTCATGTTCATGAACCAACTATTATATTAATAGCAATAGCTTCACATCAGCTTATTTCGGTGATTCTTTCTGTGATTGAGCTTGAGATTGAGAGGGGGTTGTTGCGAAAACATCAAATATTCAAATTCATATGAATCATTCAGTAAAGATGTAAAAAGCCATCCATTTTCTGTAAAAATGAATTAAAAATTTGCTAAAACCCCCAATTTCTAAGAACTAAATTATTAGTACACACACATGTTTGTTATAACAATGACAAGATTGTAAAGAAACACCGATTAAATTAAATAAATTAATGACATTAAACATAAAAAGAGTTAAAAATAAACCTCTCTCAGTGAGAAAACAATAATGGGAGAAAACTGAGTACAAAAGATAAGGAGGCGAGAAGATAAAGAAGAATAATTAAACATCGGGAAAATGAAAAAATAGCAGCGGGAGGGAGAAACAATGGCGGGAGATGAGCTGGATGATATAGCTAATGGGGAGAAGATCAATATATTTGGAGGATGAACTTCTGATAGCTATAAATTTAGCTAATGAAAAGACCCCATTAGAGAGGATAAAATTTTAGATATTAGGTATATTGGGTGACACCTGTCAATTTTACCTAACAGGTCAATAGGGTTGGGGTTGCTCTTAGTAGAGGTATAATTTCATAATTATACCTCTTTGTTGAGATAAGTTAATTATTTTTTTTATTCCTATTTTAAAAGATCTGAATTTTGTGAAATATAATCATGCATTTATTTTAAAACACTTTAGACGATTTACATACTCAACAAATTTTAAATTCCTCTCAATCATAAAATAAAATATTAAATTCAGTTATATAAATTGAATTTGATTAAGCGTTTATTTTAAAATTAAATAAAGAACGCAATGAACACCCCACCAGAGTTGTGGATCCTAGTAAACCTTTTGAAGCAGCAGATAAAAGACTCCAGTCAAGGCTTCCAAGATATTCAAATGTGTTATTCTTATTATTATAATTCTTTTCATGTCTGCAACTTTTTGAGTATATAAAATCAACAAAATTCTACTAGAAAAATAAAAAAACTAACTAATAAAAACTCAAATACATAACAAGTCAATTTTACCGAACTACTACTATCTAGGATCTTTTCAAGGTTAAGGATTGAAAATAAGAATGACAAACCAACTTTATTACAAACCATTCTAAACAAACTGTCTCAAGAACTATCTTTATTACAAAACATTATTCTATTCAAATTTTAAACTAAACATTTTTTATTCAAATTACAACTATCACTTATCCTGCTACACTTGCTCTGGAAACTCAAAGCTCTCTTCTGGGACAGGGACAAACACTCTTAGAATTAAAAGGGTCCCACAGCTTGACCCGCTTCTTGATTATTCAGCATCTGATGAGTTTTATTCTCAACCTTAACTGAAAAATAAGGTAAACAACAATAATAGGAGGTGAGCCAAAATTGCTCAACAAGCCTGCAATAATATAAATAGATAGTGTAAAGAGAGAAGGATAAATGAACCGGTAATCTGCTGGTTTGAACAACCATCTGTTTCTATAAAGGATAATAATTACCATAACTGGCGAGTGCCAAATGAATTAGACCGGAAACAAGAACCAACATATGCACTATAACCTGTTGATCAGTCAGGATACAGTACGGATCTATACCCAACTGTATAGACCCAACAAACATATGGGGTACCCAGGCAACTATGGCCTAATAATCAAGGGTCCGGTTAATACCTGACCCGTATCATAACCATCCTGTCCATAACTTAGCATCCGGAACAATCAGTATACTTTCGATGTATCTCAACATCAGGATATATCAGAGTATATGTAAATAAGGGTATAAGTATTGGAATATGAATAGAGGATTCAATGAATTAGGAGAAATCAATAATCGAAATGAAATAGAAATGAAGGATCAATAGTTATGTATCAGTGTTTATGAACAAGAATTATCATGGTGTAATTGTTATGGAAAGTTGGATGTAATTCACTATTCTGAACTTTGAATAGGGGAAAAACTTTCCTGGTGTGCATTTCACCTCGTATGATTCACAGCCTTCTATCTCCGGCTTGATTCGCCTTGCTGGTACTGAATCTATCAAGGAAAGATATTCGTTTAGATGACTTACTTCATACGCAATCTCAGGTTGATACCACGTAGCCTTAATCGTCTACCCATACGATTCTATTCGACTCACATATAACTATGTAACACATAGAGTTCACATAATCACGTAAATCACATAGCACATAAAGCACATAATTAATTTTAGACTTATAATTATTTTTAGAATCGATACTAGACTTATATTCGCATTAACAAACACTATTCGGCTTGATTCCTAATTTTTCGGGATTTATTAGACTCGTTTTTATCACAAATAGGGTCTACAATCAAATAATTATCATAAGCCGACTCGCTTCCGATGGAAATTATGATTTATAATTATTTTTAATAGAATCGGGTCATTTTTCTGAGTCTAAGGGTCATCGTTTCACTCAAATCAGATAGACAGTTTATTTGTTACGCAATAAACAAGATTTAATTAATTATATATCAATTATAAATAATTAATCATAATTAATTAAACTTTAATTATATTTTTAAATAATTAATTATATTTTTAAAATAATTATTCCCTAATTTTTAGAATTATTTACGATTTATTACGAATTATATGATTAAATTGATTTCTTATAATTAATTAACCCATACGAATAATTATTACAACTCTGATCGAATAAATAAATGATTCAACGCTCGAACGCCAAATCCCAAATTATCGAAACACAACTCGAATAATTACGATTTACTCGCATTAATTGATTAATTATCAAATCATTAATCGAATTATTCGATCTTATTATTTAATCTTATTTATTAATTAATTACTTAATTATTAAGTAATAAATAATTAAATAAATAATTAGATAAATAATTAAATAAATAATTATAATTTCGAATTTCTAAATTAATTACAAAATATTTCAGATTTTTAATCTTATTTTTATTTGATTTTTTATAATTTACAAAACTAATTTTCTATTTTATAAAATAAAAGTAATTAATTATAAATGTAAGAACATATTTCAGGAACAGGGTTTAGGGATTATTGGATCGAAACTGGGTCGAACACCGGGTCGAACACCGGGTTAGAACCGGGTCAATCCCGGGTCGACGAAGAACAGCCCGCGTGTAAGTCATATGTCATAGACCTATTTGTATATTCGAGGATTCAACTCAACTCAAATAAGAATGTAATAAGTAAATAGTGGATCGACCGTCAGAGAGATCTCGCAAAGTAATATCTGTCAAAGGATTCAGAAACAAGGTTCATCTACAGACTTGAGGAGTTAATTCACTGGAAGAAGTTCAAGAAGTTGATCATGCTTCAGTGATATAAATCAAGATCGTGGATTTAATCAAGTGACAGAGATCTCGTCAGAGTATCATTAATTACAAGGATTTAATCTGAAGAAAATCAAAGCGTCAAAGTCAAGACATGAAGAAACGTCACGGAAGTTAGTCACTCATGAACCAGACAGTACATCGAGTGTCAACGTTGAAATGGCGGAATTGATTCATAATTCTCAGTGATTTTCAAAAGATATTCAGAAGAATGGATGCTGCTCAGGGTTAGTATTAATTCTCTATTAATTAATTAAGTCATATAATTTAATTAAGTAAATAAATTATATCTGCAAAGATTAATTTATTGATTAATTAAATTAATTGATTAATTAATTCAGAATTAATTTTAGGAATTTTCAGAAGTTTAATTGGATTAAATTCAATCTTAAATCAGCAAGACAATTGAAAATGAACTAGCATGACAATCTGGATTGTCATACCGATTGTCATGCCAAGTCATTTCAATTGTCATACCGAAAGTTACACTAGGAAGGAGATTGTCATGCCAGTTCAAAAGAGTGTCCTACCGATAGTCATGCTGGTTCAAACGATTGTCTTGCTAGCTCAAAAGGATAGTCTCACCGATTGTCATACAAGCTTAAAGGATTGTCATTCCAATTCAATTAATTCGGCTGTTGATAAATAGAAGCAGAAGTCATTCAACTCAATCATCCAACATACAGAACCCGAGAACAAAAGAAAAAGAAGCAGAACAATATTACATTCTTCTCTGCAAACTTCAAGATCAATTTCTAGATTGTAAAGTTAAATCCAATCAACTAGAAATCTTTATCTTGTTCTTGTGTAACAATCTAGCGGATCAAAATCCCTAGAACTTAATCTCAAATCGCGTTTAGCATTTGATTCTAATTATTGCAAAAATAGAAAAAGTTCATGTCGAATTTATTCTAGATTTGTGATAATTGATTTGAGATTAATACCTTGTAATCGATACAGTTGTTGTAACACCTTTCAAGTTTAATAATATTTTTATTTAACTTGAATTTTGTTTCACATTTTTTATTCCGCATTTATTCGATTATTTGGTACTGTTTGTATTCAACCCCCCCTTCTACAAACAAATTGGGACCTAACAATTGGTATTAGAGCCTTCTGATTAGCGAACAAATCAAGATCCTAGACTTTTGTGATTTTTCAACTCCTTGAATTTTTATTTATTCAAAAATTCATAATGACTTCACATAAAGTTGGAACCGTTAAAATTCCACAATTTGATAAAGAGAATTATATCATGTGGAAGAAGAAGATGCTATTATTTTTACAAGTTGCAAATCCCAAATATTCAAACTTGTTAAAGAAGGGTATAAAAACTCCGATGGTTATTGAACCGGAGGTAATAATAGATGGTGTGGTGACTACTGAAGCTAGAACCTATCCAAAAGAGCCTGAAGATTTTACTCCTGCTGAGAAGGAAGAAGCCTCCTTGGATGCCAGCCTTCAATTAATATTAATTGATTCCCTTGATCCTTTGATGAACAGACATGTGATGAACTGTAAAAATTCCAAACACATGTGGGAAACTATTGAGGTGATTAATGAAGGCACAGAGGAAGTTAGGGAGAACAAGTTGGAAATCCTAACCTCTGAATATGAACATTTCAAATCAAATCCAGGAGAAGGAATTACTGAAGTGTTTGAGAGGTACAATGCGTTGATCAACAACCTGAACATCAATGGAAAGTATTATTCAATCAGGGAGGTCAACAAAAAGTTCCTTTTAACACTGCCAGCTCATCTTGAACATAGAATCACTGCCATTAGAGAAGCTAGAGATCTGAGTGAGATTTCTTTGGACATGCTCTATGGAGTGTTAAAAACCTATGAGTTGGAGCAGATTCAACAGAAGGAAGTCTACGGGAAGGATAGAATGGTCAGCACATCTACTGCACTTGTAGCTGAAGGTCAACAACAATAATAATCTCAACAGTTAGAAAGAATGGTACAGTTTTCCAAGGGTGAGGAAAATGAGTTAGTAGCAGAATATGATCCTCCTACTACAAATCAATCAAGTGATGATTTTTATTCCTTGGAAGAGCTGGAGCAATTGGAAGATGAATTAATGGCCCAAATTGTCAAGAGATTCTCCCATGTCAGATTCAGGAGGAATCCCAAGCTTAAGTACAAGTCCAACTACAACAAATTCCAGAAAGGTGGATCTTCATCCTCTAACACCAGCAGTGGTGGGTACAAAACAGGGATGGTTGATCGAAGCACCATTAGATGCTATAACTGCAATGAGTTGGGACACTTTGCCACAGAATGTAGGAAGCCAAAGCAAGTAAGAAAGAACTCTGAAAGGGCTTATCTGGCAAAGGGAAGAAGCTGGGATGATACTGACAGTGAAGATGAAGATGAAGGAAATCTTGCTCTTATGGCTATTGATGGAAAAGCTTCATCGTCAAGAATAGAGGTAAAACTTTCTGATGCTGAAATGGTTTATCATCTAAGAGGTAACTTAGATTGTGCACATCGTGATAATGAACTGTTAAGTTTACAGATCACAGACCTTGAGAAAGAGGTCAATGAATTAAGACTTGTGCACATTAATCAAGACAAATTAAAAGAACAGGTATCTTTTCTAGAGAATAGAGTTGACTGTTATAGAAAACTCGAAACTATTCTCAAAGACAAGATCACCGGTCTTGAGACTAAGGTTAGAGCCTACTTCAATTCTTGTTCGAAGGCTAAAGAGTTCTACAGTAAGCAAGCTGTTAATCAAACATCTGGAATAGGTTATGATTACAATGCTGCTATTGGAGAATTAGGCATAAACTCCCCTCCTCATGTCTGTGCTAAAGGGAGGGAAGTACCACATGTGCTTAAGGGTGTTGATGAACCCCTCTATAAAGCATCAATTGCTGAACCATTTGATGCGACCTCTTCTGTTATTCATGAAGAAATACGTGCTGAAGATCATGCTAATGAGAAGATTGTTTCCAAGTCAAGTGAGTCGAAAGTTCCAGTCAAAGTTGTGAAAGCAACTGAGACTAACTCAGACACACATGAGTTGGATAACAATAATTCCATGTCTACCATGCATAAATTACCTGCTGTTAATCACTCTCATAAAGCATGTAGTGTTGCTAATTGTATGTCTTGTGCTTTTAATATGATGTATGCTTATTTTAATGGTAAGCATGTGTCTAATGATAAGAGTACTACTCGTCAGCATGTGAATAACAAGAAGCATGATAGGTCTAAGACTGCTAGTCCTTCTAAGGCTAGAAAGGAGACATTTGTGCCTAAGCTTAAACAGAAATTTGTTAAGGCTGTTTACAAGGTCAAATGTTCAGTCATTGAGGATGTTGAGATCGTTAAAATTAAAAATGTTGATTTTCCTGACAAAGGACAATTCTACAAGTATGCCGGGCCCAACCAAGTTTGGGTTCCGAAGAAGGTCTAATCCATTTGAAGTGCAGGGCATTAAACAGGTGTAACCGGTAGTGTGGATTCTTGACAGTGGATCATCAAGACATATGACCGGAGATAGAGCCCTGCTATCAAATGAGGATTGAGAAAGCTGGCCCCCTGGTTACCTTTGGAGATAACAGCAAAGGTGTATCCGAGGGATATGGCTGTTTGCAAGCTGGGAATGTTATCATTGTAATTTTGTATATTGTGCTAGGTTATTATCAGGAAGCAGTATCTAACATATAGCACCAGTGACGAGACTTGAGAATATTACGACATATCAGGCACCGGCTGCACATTACACTTGGAATTGTACTCTAGTAAGATGTGTACAAGTGTACTCCTGATTGGTGAGTTAAAAGAAGAAGTCAGTGCACCACAGTTCATGGACTTTGCAGCTGCAGATCTATTGGACTATGCAATCTCTTCTTCACAATCTCACTTCAGGTTGGTATGAACTAGTATACTGCTCAAGCAATCGTCAAGGCCATGGTATGGCACTCTAACTGCAGTTACAGTTTTATATGAATAAGTAGAGTCGTCATATTTATAACTATCTTATCACTAGGCACAATCATATTGTTTTATATGTGCAGTGATATATTGATTATGCAACATAACAATTAGTATCTAAAGTACTTGACAAGTATCGGTCAATGATATGTTGTTAACATTATGTTGCAGATATTTGTAAGCTTTTGACATGAATGAGAATTACTTAGACTTTACCCTAAGTGATCAATGTTTTATCCAAAAACTCATTCATATTGAAAAACAAAATTAAACTTCTTTCTACATTATTGGTTTCTTATTTCATGTAAAATCTTTTGAAATCACTAGTGTAAATCATTTTCTCTCTATTACCATATGTTCTGTGTTACAGGTTCAGTCTCCAATGACTTTCTTTTATTGACAGTCATGAGGTTGAAAACCCACAACATCTATCCCAGACTGTAAAGACAAACACAAAAACAGAACCAACCAACACTCTCTTACCACTAAAAGTAGTATGAATGAGCGTGAGGGAGATAGTGCCTAGTGCACCACATAAGGAAAGTTCTGTAGTTAACCCAGTAGCTCTGTCTCCTACATAGATGAGTAGTATTTAAACCGAGACAACTGCTAGCCCCCATACATCTTCTCAAAAAGATGTAATGGCTGAAAAGGCACAAAAACAGTTACTAGATTCATTCTCTCAACAGGGTGCGTCTATTGAAATTTTGCCTGTCGGCCAAGGTATCCGATGTAGTGTCACCACTTCAAACATAATCAATTCTTGATGCACAAGGAGAGGTTACACACACAAAGGATGAGTTGACGGAAACAAGAGTTTCGACCATTTTAAGGTCATATTTGATTGTTCAAGGTTCGTTAGTGGACCAATTGCCTTTACAGGTGTTAGGAGAGGATACTGATCCAAAAGCCATATGTCAGTGGTCAGTGTCTACCTCCCCAGGCTTAAATCCCCTGGATGCATCTGCGGATAGGGGATCTGACATAGGTGCAGATCGGCAACTTGTTGACAATGATTCAGATATTACCTGATGAGTCACAAGGAAATGTCTTCACAGACATTAGAAGGGAACCTTGATCTTTATGCTAAATTCTTTGGATCATTGTTTACCTTCCCAGAATTCAAATCTGGAACCCTAAAAGGGAAACTAGCAACTTGTAGATTATGACTCAGATTCATCTGACGAGTTTAACAAGGATAGGGATTTGTGAACTCCCATTGCACCACCTGTGACCTCCTTAAGGATGGCTAAGGTGATTTTCCTTGCAGCTACAGCTGGAATATGGAGCTATGAGAGGAGTAATACACTTGTGAGAAAGAGTGTAAACACGAGTGGAGAGAAGAGTGAAACACATGTGAGGTACACTAAACAGAATCACACACTCACAGTGAGGAAGAAAGAGAAACTACTTGTTATTTCTTTTCCAACCAAGTGAAATATGAGAACTCCTTCAGATGACGACATACATTCCTTCTTTAAGGGGGAGATAAAAGCTTAAGAAATAGTTTGGAGGATTCCTCAACTAAGGGGGAGAAATAGCAGGGAGGAAGAAAAAGATCCTAAAAATGTACACTACTCCACACCATTGTTGTTTGTAACTACGGATCCTATTGAACGGGAGAGGTGGTAAACACAAGGTGATTTTCTGATAAGGGAAGAAGCTGTTAAGGGAGTACCATTGGTTTTTATCTGCGGATCCTATTGTACGGGAGAGGTGGTAAAATGAAGGTGATCTTATTTAATCAGTTGATTCTCATAGGGGGAGAAGCAAGAGATATGGGCTTCTCAACAGGAAATGTGGCTGTACAAATGAAGATGGAACTACTTGAAGATATGTTCAGTCTAGAGGAACATCTACTTGGAATCTGGAAAATGTTAAATCTCATCCAGAACTTTTCTGCTATTTACTTTGCATGTATGTTTATATCTTTTTCTTATTTGTTAGTTGAGTTATCCTCTAGGTATTTGTGTGTTATTGTCTAACAAACAAATAGGGGGAGATTGTAAGTCATATGTCATAGACCTATTTGTATATTCGAGGATTCAACTCAACTCAAATAAGAATGTAATAAGTAAATAGTGGATCGACCGTCAGAGAGATCTCGCAAAGTAATATCTGTCAAAGGATTCAGAAACAAGGTTCATCTACAGACTTGAGGAGTTAATTCACTGGAAGAAGTTCAAGAAGTTGATCATGCCTCAGTGATATAAATCAAGATCGTGGATTTAATCAAGTGACAGAGATCTCATCAGAGTATCATTAATTACAAGGATTTAATCTGAAGAAAATCAAAGCGTCAAAGTCAAGACATGAAGAAACGTCACGGAAGTTAGTCACTCATGAACCAGACAGTACATCGAGTGTCAACATTGAAATGGCGGAATTGATTCATAATTCTCAGTGATTTTCAGAAGATATTCAGAAGAATGGATGCTGCTCAGGGTTAGTATTAATTCTCTATTAATTAATTAAGTCATATAATTTAATTAAGTAAATAAATTATATCTGCAAAGATTAATTTATTGATTAATTAAATTAATTGATTAATTAATTCAGAATTAATTTTAGGAATTTTCAGAAGTTTAATTGGATTAAATTCAATCTTAAATCAGCAAGACAATTGAAAATGAACTAGCATGACAATCTGGATTGTCATACCGATTGTCATGCCAAGTCATTTCAATTGTCATACCGAAAGTTACACTAGGAAGGAGATTGTCATGCCAGTTCAAAAGATTGTCCTACCGATAGTCATGCTGGTTCAAACGATTGTCTTGCTAGCTCAAAAGGATAGTCTCACCGATTGTCATACAAGCTTAAAGGATTGTCATTCCAATTCAATTAATTCGGCTGTTGATAAATAGAAGCAGAAGTCATTCAACTCAATCATCCAACATACAGAACCCGAGAACAAAAGAAAAAGAAGCAGAACAATATTACATTCTTCTCTGCAAACTTCAAGATCAATTTCTAGATTGTAAAGTTAAATCCAATCAACTAGAAATCTTTATCTTGTTCTTGTGTAACAATCTAGCGGATCAAAATCCCTAGAACTTAATCTCAAATCGCGTTTAGCATTTGATTCTAATTATTGCAAAAATAGAAAAAGTTCATGTCGAATTTATTCTAGATTTGTGATAATTGATTTGAGATTAATACCTTGTAATCGATATAGTTGTTGTAACACCTTTCAAGTTTAATAATATTTTTATTTAACTTGAATTTTGTTTCAAATTTTTTATTCCGCATTTATTCGATTATTTGGTACTGTTTGTATTCAACCCCCCCTTCTACAAACAAATTGGGACCTAACACCGCGGCCTGCCCAGAATCCGGCGCCGACGGAGCTTTTCGGCGAGTCCAATTCGCGTTCCCAGATCATCGTTTCTTCGTGGTTTCGATTCCATTCGATTTCCCTGAGTTGCAGCAACCTCCCAACGGCATCAACGCTGTGCTGCCAACCTCCTTCCTCCATCTCTGGCCAAACGTCGAAGCTCTTCGATGACTTCATCGGAAAACAGCCTCTCCCCCAAAAACACAACCAAACTTCCCTAAATTTATAGCAAATCAATGCTACAACTTCTTATAATCATTATCAATAACTAAAATCCATCAACAACATCTATAATTTAACAAAAACGAAATCAAAATCAACTAAAAACCAAGAACACGGTCATAGTCTTCCAGGGGTTATACAATCAAAATAAATACATAAAATCACTCCTAAACTCGAGATAAAGCTATCTGAATCAACCAAACAATTAAACGATTCCTAAATCAAGAACCCTAAATTCGAGTATAATATAAATAGATAGTAGAGATCACAAGCTTCGATTTGAGTACTTACATGAAAGATTTGAGCAACATAATCACTTTCAAATCTGCAGTTTAATTCTCAGCTTGTTCTTCACCAACACTCTATTTTCTTGAATATTTTGATTGTTTAATAATTAATTAATAATAATTAGTAAATAAATCAGCTATTTATACTAGGGAAAATAATACCCCTAAATAAAATTAAGGGTCTAATTACACATCTAATAAAATTATTTGGCCCCAATTTTTATAATTTTTGGGTATTGATTATAAATTTTTAAATATCCAATAAATATAAAATATATGCCAAAAATTCCGAAAAATTGTGAATAATACAAAAATGCAAAGAAAAATGATGTTTGGTAATTTCATGATCATATAAAAATAAAAATATGATTTTTGTGGGGGTTTTTGACACCCGAAGGGGCCCGTAAAAGTCGTTTTTCGCGCAGAAGGTAAATTTGTAAAACGTCTAGATGTTCAGAATATCGATGTGGTATAGACCATACTTGGAAAATTAGGGCCAATGATTTTGTTTGAAATATGGGCTTTTAAAACACTGTTGAGCTGTACGGATTTTGATATAAAACATATAACTTATAATAAAACACTCGATAAATACTCAAAACACATTCCGATCAAAACAGACAACACATAGCACATAGCAATTAGGGTTTTATGACTCAACACACTTAATCACATAATAATTCACATAAATTATCTTTATTAAGATACAATACACACGTAATTTCTCGGTCGTTACATTCTCCCCCCTTATTAGGATTTTGTCCTCAGAATCACACTATGAAAACAATTGAGGATACTTTTCTAATATAACACTCTCAAGCTCCCAGGTTGATTCTTCAACCACGGGATTTCTCCACAAGACTCTTACTAAAGGTACAGACTTATTCCTTAAGACTCTCTCTTGCCGATCTAAAATTCTTATCGGCTATTCTATATATGACAAATCTGCTTGAAGCTCTATCGATAGATACTCTATTACATGTCTTGAATCAGGGTTATACTTCTTAAGCATTGACACATGAAACATATTATGAATATGTTGCATATGGGGCGGTAAGGCTAACTCGTATGCAACTTTTCCTACTCTCTTCAAAATTTCAAATGGACCGACGTATCGGGGCTTTAGCTTGCCTTTGTTGTCAAACCTAGTTAATCCCTTCCATGGTGATATCTTTAGCAATACATGTTCTCCTACTTGATAGTCCACATCCCTTCTGGTTGGATCTGCATATTTGCGTTGTCAATTCTGCGCTGCTTCGAGTCGCTTTCGAATAAGTTCTACTTTTTCCTTGGTTTGCTAAATCAGTTCTGGACCTAGAATTTTGCGCTCTCCAACTTCATCCCAACATGTAGGTGATCTGCATTTTCTTCCATATAAAGCTTCATAAGGTGGCATTCCGATGCTCGCACGGTAGCTGTTGTTGTAGGAAAATTCAACTAACGGTAAATGTTCGTCCCAACCATCTTCAAAGTCTATCGCACATACACGTAGCATATCTTCAATTGTCTGAATAGTCCTTTCACTTTGCCCGTCCGTCTGAGGATGATAAGTAGTGCTCATGTTTAACTCGATACCTAAACATTCCTGGAATTGTCTCCAAAATCTTGAATTAAAATGGGGATCCCGATCCGATACAATGGACACAGGCACTCCATGGCGCATCACAATTTACTTGAGATATAGGTTTACTAACTTTTCAAGCGAAAACCTTTCGTTGATTGGAAGGAAATGTGTTGACTTCGTTAATCTGTCGATGATAACCCAAATCGCATCGTGATTTGCTCTGGTCCTTGGAAGTCCCACTACGAAATCCATAGCTAAGTGCTCATATTTCCATTCTGGAATATCTAGTGGTTGTAGTAATCCGCTCGAATATTGATGTTCAGCTTTGACACGTTGGCACGTATAACACTTGCTGACCCATTCCGCTATCTCTTTCTTCGTATCTGGCCACCAAAAGTTTTCCTTCAAATCTCTATACATCTTGGTACTTCCGGGATGAATTGAATATCTTGAGCTGTGAGCGTCTTGTAAAATTTCCGCTTTCAATTCCGGTACATTAGGTATCCAGATTCTCGAAGCAACTCAAAAAATTCCCTTATCATCTTTCTGGCTGGTAATTTCCTCTTCTGACAAATTGTCGATTTCGTGATTCATTACCTTTTCCTGACATTTTCTTATCTTTTCCAATAATCCTGGTTGAAAAGTCATGGCGCAGATCATTCCAGTGGAGCTTTCTGGAACACGAACTTCAATTTCCAATTTATCGAATTCTTTCATCAATTCCTCTGAAGATGTTAACAGATTCAATCTTTTCTTCCGACTCAACGCATCTGTCATGACATTCGCCTTTCCTGGATGATAGTTGATTGATATGTCGTAATCTTTGATTAGCTCTAGCCAATGTCCCTGTCTCATGTTGAGTTCTTTCTGCGTAAAAATATACTTCAGACTTTTATGATCCGTGAAGATTTCACACTTCTCGCCATAAAGGTATCGTCTCCAGAGTTTCAGGGTGAATACAATTGCTACTAGTTCCAGGTCATGCGTCGGATATTTTTGCTCATGAGACTTTAGTTGTCTAGAATCGTATGCGATTACGTTGTCAAAACACATCCAAGTCCTCGATAGGAAGCATCGCTGTAAATGACAAAATCTCCTTGATCATCAGGTAAAACAAGTACATGTGCGGTTACCAGTCGATTCTTTAATTCTTGAAAACTCTCTTCACATTTCTCATTCAATTCAAACTTTTCATTCTTTCGGGTCAACTTGGTCAGTGATGTGGCTATCTTTGCAAAATCTTTAACAAATCTTCTGTAATAACCTGCTAATCTCAAGAAACTTCTGACTTCCGTCAGAGTCTTTGGTCTTTCCCAGTTTAAAATAGCTTTGATCTTTGCTGGATCGTCTTGAATTCCTTCAACACTGATGATGTGACCTAGAAATTGCACTTCCTTTAGCAAAAATTGCATTTCGAAAACTTTGCATAGAGTTGTTCCTTCCTCAACGTTTCCAATGTCATTCTCAGGTGCTCTGCATTTTCTTTTTCAGTCTTTGAGTAGATCAAGATGTCATCGATAAATACATGATAAATTTATCCAAATACTTCCTGAACACTCAGTTCATCAAATCCATGAATGCCACTGGTGCATTGGTTAATCCAAACGCCATCACAAGAAATTCATAGTGTCCGTATCTCGTTCGGAACGCAGTCTTTGGAATATCTTCTACCTTGATCTTTAACTGATGATAAGCCGACCTTAAATCGATTTTCGAAAACCATGCCGCTCCTTTCAGTTGATCAAATATGTCATCAATTCGGGGTAAAGGGTATTTGTTCTTGATAAATAACTTGTTCAGCTCACGATAATCGATACATAATCACATGCTACCATCCTTCTTCTTCACGAACAACACCGGTGCACCCCATAGGGATACACCGGGCCTTATGATTCCTCTATCGAGAAGATCCTGCAATTGCTTTGCTAACTCTTTCATTTCCACATGCGCCATTCGATACAGAGCTTTTGAAATTGGTTCAGTTCCTGGTGCTAAATCGATAGTGAACTTGATTTCTCGATCCGGAGGTAGTCCTGGAAGTTCATCTGGAAAATATCGGGAAATTCATAAACTACAGGAATATCTTCGATCTTCGGACTTTCTTTTTCCGTATCCAATACATAGGCTAAATAAGCTTGACATCCTTGATGTAATAATCACCTCGTTTGCATCATCATTAAGAATCTCTGCTTCTGCTTTTTGCCTTTATACGTTACTATTGCATTCTCCTCGGTTCGTAAATTCACTTTCTTATTCGCGCAATCGATCTGAGCATTATTACTGGCTAACCAATCCATTCCTAAAATAACATCAAATTCTCCTAACTTGAAAGGTATCAAAACAACTGAGAAATGATGTCCCGCTATTTCAATATCACAACCTAGACACACTCGATCTACTGCAATCTGATCATCGTTGGCTAACTTTATGATTAATATTTCATCTAACTATTGAATTTCACAATATAGCTTAGGAATAAATTCTTCAGAAATAAAAGACCTCGTAGCTCCGGAATCAATCAATACTTGTGCATTTACAGAATTCACAGGAAGCGTACCTGCAACCACATTCGGACTCTGTACAGCTTCTTTTATTGACATGTTAAAAGTTCTTGCCCTAGGCTGATTCTGCTGTGGTGGTGGAGGTAATGCCAAAACCCTCGAAATGCTGGCTGTCGTTGCTGCTCCTCTACAATCTTTGGCGATGTGTCCTTTTCTTCCACATTGGAAACCAGTGACTTCTGCCTTCCTTATTGGACATTCCCCAGAGTAGTGTCCCTTCTGCTTGCACTTGAAGCACGTGATATTTGGCTTGTTACAAATTTCAGTATGCTTCTTCCCACATGTTCTGCAGTCAGGTATTGGTGGTCGGATGAGTCTCTGTTGATTTGGGGTTGGGTGTCGGTTACCCGTCCTCTAGTTGCCCTGCTCTGTCCATATGAAATTCACATTTCCCCGGGCTTGAAATCCCATCCTTCTATTGGAGCGGTTCTTAAAACTCCCTGGTCCCTTTTCTTTTGTGACGCTTCACTTTCTCCCTCGATAATCATGGCCTTCTGAACTACGGCTGTAAAGGTCGTCAGTTCAAACACTGCTACTCTGCTACGGATCAACGACTTCAATCCCTTCTGAAACCTCTTGGCTCACTTTTCATCAGTGTTACCTGCTCGGGAACAAACCTAGCCAATTCAATGAACTTAGCTTCATATTCAGTCACCGTCAAATTTCCCTGCTTCAACTCCAAGAACTTAATTTCCATTTGATTCTTCATGTAACGGGGAAAATACTTCTCCAGAAAAAGATCAGTAAATCTATCCCAGTTCACTACACCCTCTCCTTCCAGCGCTTTCTTAGATTCCCACCAGTAATTGGCCTCTCCCTTCAAGAAGTAACTAGAAAAATCCGTCTTTTGGTCTTCTTAAACTTTTAACCAACGCAAAAACCTTCTCCATTTATTTTATCAGGCTCTTGCCTTAGTAGGATCCGCTGACCCTTCGAATTCCGGAGGCTTCACCGACTGGAACTGCTTAAAAGTAACTACAGGTACCGCTGGTAGTGCTTGTTGTTCTGGACGAACTGTTTGTTGTAATATTTGTTGCTGAAATTGTTGTTGCTGTTGCTGCATCATCATCATTTGTTGTTGCATAAGGTGGAACATTTGGTCCATTGGGTTATTATTATTTTGACCCTCTGTATTGTTATTAGACGACTCGGTTTTTGTTTTTTTTGGTGCTATAGTTCTAATAATAAAATAATTGGTTCTTTTAATAACAATTTATTAAACATGTGATATGAATAAAGAAACAATTTTATCTGATATTAAACCAGAAATTTAAACAGTTGATATTGTAAAGAAAAACAGTTTACAAAGTATCTAAAACAAGTAATTAAAAACAGTTCAATGTTTAAGTAAATCGTTTGGAAATAATTGGAAATTTTTGGAAAAATAAATGGTACAACATGGTTGAAAATTAAAACAACATTTTAAAATATACAAGGGTAAAATAGTAAAATAAATTTAAATGTTTAAGAGACTGGAAAATAAAAGAAAAAGTGGAAAAGTTCATTATATATATAAGTATGACACCAGCTGCAGGTGTTAGTGCTTGATACAAAAAGAGTCTACATCAGATGAGTCATACTGCTACTACTACTAGTCAAAACTAACGGCTACACACATACAACCCAGTCGTACTATACTATGCTCCAATCATCTATATATATCACATATAATACAACATCCTACTGTCAGCTAAATTCAAAATTTGGGTGGCACTCGGCCTAACTCCTGCTGTAGTGCCTCTAGCACTGCCTTAGTCAGCCTCATCGCTCGGCGGTAAAATGCATCGGTGCGAACATCCTCCCACCTCAAATTGATAATCTCCTGGGAACCTGACCTATGTATCTGGCGGAGTCTCTCCCTCAATATATAACCTGGCTGCAGCGCCCTCACTGGTCCATACTCTCGAGTCTCAAATAATCTAAATATCTCTCTGCACTGATCCTGCCATCTCTGCCTCTCCTCTCTCTCTCACTCTCATACTGCTGGTAGGGTACCATACGGGGCTCACGAAGATCCGTCCGAGAACCTCTGGTAGGAAATGGCACTGGCTGGTCGACAACCACCTCATCCATGAACTCAGGTTGAGGAAACTGATATATCCCAAGCACAGGGGCATAGATAGCTAGTGGTGCTGGAAACAGTACAAGCAGATCTGGTGGTGCAAACATATGTGGATCTGGCTGTGGCTGTGGGATCTCGGGCTGCTCTGCTGGAACCTGAGGATCTAGCTCCTCCCACTGAGGCAAATCATCCATATCAGGAATATCAAATACTGGAAACTCTAGTGGTGGTAGCTCAGGTATCTCTGACTCAAAATAGGGAAAGTAATTAATGAAATCAGGTATCTCTGGTGCTGGTCCCTGAGGCAATGGTGGTGGTGGTGACAATGGTGGAAATACCTGCTCTGACCCTAGAGGAAATGTTGGATCTGATGCCATCCTCTCTGAAGATGAAGCAGAAGATGCCATCTAACTGAATAGCCATAACACAAGAAAAGATCAAATCACATTCCTAAAACTCACAATTTCCTAGTATAAGAAACTAACAACCCTAATACCATTATTCCTATCTCATGTGATCTTCCTATCTTATCATAACTCTAATGTTTTTGTTTTCAAGGGCCAAAACCTAAGCTCTGATGCCAACTATAACACCCTCCAAATCCGGGGTATGGATTTGGGGCATTATTAACACTAACTACTTACTAAACCTGTACAAGCATAATATAAATAAATAATTACCCCGAACTACTACTACCCAGGATCTTTTCAAGGTTAAGGATTGAAAACAAGAACGACAAACCAACTTTATAACAAACCATTGTAAACAAACTGTTGATAAGTGACATTTTATACCACTTAGAACGTCTTATAATGGCTTGAATTGATTTCTTGAAATCAAGTATTTTTGTGTATTTGATGCATTTTTCTAGTGTTTTGCATTTCAGGGTATAACTTGCGTAATTAGGGAGATTTTATCATAATAAGCCTAGGGGAGTACTTGGAACCAGTTGCGGGGAGTTGTGCGAAGAAATCAGCAAAATCAGGAGCAAAAAGATGATTTTTCCAGAAGCTATGTAGGCGCCCGCCTGGGAATTGAGGCGGCCGCCTGGGGTCGTAATTTTAGAATCTGGATTTTCTAATTTGAGTTCTACTGGGCTTCTAACGGTGCTATTTCTTGTGGACTTCTATATAAGTAATCTTGAGAGACGTTTCACAACAACAAGTAATAACAAGCGACAAGTAAGGAGCAAGGAGAGAAGATTAAGAAGACCGTTTTAGCACACCACAATGAAGAAGAGGAAGCATACGTTATCTTGTGATTCTTTTATTCGTTGTAACAGTGGATGCTAATTTTCTTTACTTTGAACCTTAATACTCTTGTGACGTACTCTGGTTTTAATAAGTATTTTTATTAGTTTATATCGTTGTGTGATTATCATGTTTTCATATGAACCCATGGTGACGATGAGTTCTATCATGGGCTCATCGTGATCATGGGGTCGTAGCGGATTTACTATGGATTTCTTTAGTTAATTGTTTAATACCTTGGTATGTGACGATTGTATGATATTTATCATAGGTTGTGCTTATTCGTCTTATGTGCTTCGCGAACATATAAGATAGTCTATTAATCTCTTGTTAAGCTACAGTGAATCTTGAGATTTAGAACTTGCCATGCTAGCAAAGGTTCATGTATTGTATGCATGATTAGTGGGTAACTCTAACCGTTTTACTTGCCCTGTGTAATCATAATGAATAACTTGCGCTTAAATCATTATACTGTCAAATTAGGTAGATATATAGGGTCTCAACATAATTGATGCCTATTCAACTTCTATCTTAATTGTGGATGCTTGGTAGAATGGTACTTGTGCAACGAAAGTTGGCTTTTATCAGTTTCGTGTTGTTCGATTAATATCATCACCGTTACATGCTAAGGGTAATAACAATAACTATTGAATGAAGTTGTAATGAAGTTATAATCTCATGTGTGTTTAATATTGTTAATTCAAGTGTTAATTTAAGTGTTTTATTCCCGTAGTAATAATTAGTTAATCAACCTTAAGTGTTATTATCTTGACATTGAGAAGTAATCATATATTGGTGACTAAGTGTTAATTGAACATAATTAGTCAGGGTCTCTGTGGGAATGAACTAGAAATCATTCTATATTACTTGTGACCGCGTATACTTGCGTGAATTATTAGCGCATGCTTTGTTCCTAACAAGTTTTTGGCGCCGCTACTGGGGACTCGGTGTTAATTTGTTTACTTTATGTACTTGTCATCAGTGGTCATTAGGACTCATTGATTAAGACTTGTTACTTATTATTTCCGGTTGTGTTTCAGATACTCTAGCGAGCGTTTATACAAACACGTTCTCGCACTCGCAAGAGGACTCTAGATACGGCTGAGGAGACAGATTCACTTCTTGACATTTCGGAGAAGTTAGATTTTGAAGATTTGGATAAAGAGAGTGAAAAGAAAGAACCGGTAATCATGGGTGATTGTATAGTTCCAGCAGATCCAGCTCTTATGGATTTTTCTCGGCCTAAAATTGATGACATTCAGTCAAGCATCATTCATCCGGCTATTCAGGCCAATACTTTCGAAATCAAGCCGGGCACTATTTAGATGGTGCATAATTCTGTTTCTTTCGGAGGTGCTGCGATTGAAGATCCCAACATGCATATCAAGAATTTTGTCGAGATATGCAGTACTTTCAAATATAATGGTGATACTGATGAGGCTATCATTCTCTACCAGTTGGGTCCATCACTACTTGGGAAGATCTTGCGCAAAAGTTTCTGGTGAAGTTCTATCCAATGGCCAAAACTCCAGCTATAAGGAGTCCTCTTACTCAGTTTGAACAACAACCAACAGAATCTATGTGCGAAGCTTGGGAGCACTATAAGGAGATGTTGAAAAAGTGTCCACATCATGGTATTCCTGACTGGATGGTGATCACTGGGTTCTACAATGGTTTGGGGCCCAATCTCGGCCCATGCTCGATGCAGCTGCAGGAGGCACCTTTTGGTACAAAAGCTATACTGAGGCCTATAATCTCATTGAAACTATGGTTGTAAAAGAGCATTAAAACCCAACTCAAAGGATGATGCCTGGGAAGGTAGCAGGTATCCTGGAAGTTGATGCAGCTATAGCTATTACAGCGCAGCTCCAAGCGCTGTCTATGAAGGTCGATTCTTTAGCCAACTATGGAGTCAATCAGATAGCTATTGTCTCTGAGCTTTGTGCAGGCTCTCATGCTACGTATCAGTGTTCTCTTGTTAATGAATCTGTTCAGTATGTGAACAATTATCAGCAACCGCAGTAGGCTGTGCCAGCTAATTATCATCCTAATAACAGAAATCATCTTAATTTCAGTTGGAGCAACAATCAGAATGTTGTTCAGCAACCATATCAGCAAGCTGTAAGTAAACAGTTTAATCCACCTGGATTCCAGCAACCTCAGCAATATGCTCAAAGGCAATCATATCCTCAACAAGGGGGTGCTGCTCCACCTTCTAGTGCTGATTTCGAGGAGCCAAAGCTATTGTACAAAAGTCAGGCTGTTTTTATCAAGACCTTGGAGAATCAAATCGGTCAAATAGCCAATGCCGTGCTCAATCGTCAACCTGGCATACTTCCCAGCGATACTGAAGTGCCAGGCAGGAAGGAAGCTGAGGAGCAAGTCAAAGCTATTACCTTAAGGTCTGGAAAAGTTGCTGATGCTGAAAAAGCAAAAGATGGAGAAGATGAAGTTATAGATGAAGAAGAGAAGCAAAGGGAGAAAGAGGGGGAACCGAAGAAGACTACTGTTGAACATACTATGCCGGAGGGGAATACAGGGGAGAAACAGCTCTATCCTCCACCACCTTTTCCTAAGAGATTGCCAAAACAAAAGCTGGATAAGCAGTTTGGTAAGTTTCTGGAGGTGTTCAAGAAACTTCACATCAACATACCTTTCGCTGAGGCTCCGGAGCAAATGCCTAGTTATGCGAAATTCATGAAAGGTATTCTTTCAAGGAAGGTGAAACTGGATGATCTTGATACCGTTGCTCTAACGAAAGAGTGCAGTGCTGTGCTGCAACAAAAGTTACCTCCAAAGCTTAAGGATCCAGGTAGCTTCACCATTCCTTGCACCATTGGCAAGTTGTCATTCGATAAGTGCCTTTGCGATTTGGGAGCAAGCATCAATCTAATGCTGTTGTCGATCTTCAAAAAGCTGAATTTGCCTGATCCAAAGCCCACCTACATGTCTCTATAATTGGTTGATCGTTCTATTACATACCCACGAGGCATCGTGGAGGACGTGTTGGTAAAGGTGGATAAGCTCATCTTTCCTGCAGACTTTGTCATTCTGGATTTTGAGGAAGATAAGAAGATTCCCATAATCTTGGGAAGACCTTTCTTGGCTACAGGCCGTACCTTGATAGATGTGCAAAAATGTGAACTTACTATGCGGGTGCAAGATCAGGATATGACATTCAATGTATTCAATGTGAGGAAATTCCCTACAGAAGATGAGGAGTGCTTCAAGGTGGATTTGATTGATTCTGCGATAACTTCAGAACTTGATCATGTGCTAAGGTCTGATGCCTTAGAAAAAGCCTTATTGGGGGAATTTGACAGTAAGATGAGGAAGGCAATGAGCAACTACAATATCTAAATGCTTCTCCTTGGAAGCGAAAGCTAGACATGCCATTTGAATCTCTTGGTAATACTGATCTCAAGAATGCCTAGGGAAAGCTCAAACCATCTATTGAGGAAGCACCTACTTTGGAGCTTAAACCATTGCCTGGATACTTGAGGTATGCTTTTTTAGGTGACGCATCTACTTTTCCTGTTATTATTGTATCTGACCTTTCAGGTAGTGATGAGGACAAGCTCTTGAGGATCTTGAGAGAATTCAAATCGGCCATCGGATGGACTATAGCAGATATAAAAGGGATCAGCCCTTCGTACTGCATGCATAAAATTGTGCTAGAGGAAGGTAGCAAGCTGACTATTGAGCAACAACGAAGACTTAATCCTATCATGAAAAAAATGGTGAAGAAAGAAATTCTAAAGTGGCTGGATGCAGGAATCATATATCCTATTTCTGACAGTTCTTGGGTGAGCCCCGTGCAATGTGTACCTAAGAAAGGAGGTATTACTGTGGTAGCAAATGAGAAGAACGAGCTCATCCCCACTCGAACAGTTACAGGATGGATGGTATGCATGGACTACAGAAAGTTGAATAAAGCCACGAGGAAGGATCACTTCCCTCTTCCATTTATTGATCAGATGCTTGACGGGTTGGCTGGTCATGAGTATTATTGTCTTCTGGATGGCTATTCGGGTTACAATCAGATTTGCATTACACCAGAAGATCAAGAAAAGACTACTTTCACTTGTCCATTTGGCATATTTGCTTTTCGCAGAGTTTCTTTTGGCTTATGTGGTGCACCTACCACTTTTCAGAGATGCATGATGGCTATATTCTCTGATATGATTGGAAATAATGTCGAAGTGTTCATGGACGACTTCTCCATCTTTGGACATTGGTTTGATGAATGTTTGAATAATCTCCGTTCGGTGCTCAAAAGGTGTGTGGAAACTAATTTGGTGCTTAATTGGGAAAAATGTCACTTCATGGTGCAACAAGGCATCATTCTTGGGCATAAGGTCTCTAGAAAGGGCCTTGAGGTGGATAAAGCCAAGGTGGGAGTCATTGAAAATCTTTTGCCACCTATTTCTGTGAAAAGAATCCATAGTTTTCTTGGTTATGCGGGTTTTTATCGGCGTTTCATCAAGAACTTCTCTAAGTTATCTAAGCCATTGTGCAACTTGCTCGAGAAAGATGCGCCTTTCAAATTTGATGATGAATGCTTGGCAGCATTCGAGACTCTCAAGAAGAGTTTAATAATTGCGCCAGTTATTACGGCACCTGATTGGACAGAACCTTTTGAGATGATGTGCGATGCAAGTGATTATGCAGTGGGAGCAGTTCTTGGGCAGCGCAAGAATAATATCTTTTATGTCGTCTACTATGCTAGTAAGACGCTAAATGGAGCTCAAATAAACTACACCACTACAGAGAAGGAGCTCTTGGCTATAGTTTTTGGTTTCGAAAAATTTCGAATTTATCTACTTGGGACAAAGGTGACAGTATTCACTGATCATGCTACCATTCGCTATCTGGTCTCAAAGAAGGATTCGAAGCCTAGACTTGTTCGTTGGGTGCTCTTGCTACAGGAGTTTGAGTTAGAGATCAAGGATCCAAAAGGTACTGAAAATAAGTAGCTGACCATCTCTCTAGATTGGAGAATCCCGATTCTACTTCACATGATAAGACATTGATCACTGAATCTTTTCTGGATGAGCAGTTGTTCATTGTTCAAGAGGAAGAGCCATGGTTTGCAGATATTGTGAACTATCTTGTCAGCAATATAATGCCTCCTAATATGAATACGGCTCAAAAGAAGAAGTTTCTGCATGAGGTGAAGTGGTACATGTGGGATGAACCATATTTGTTTAGACAAGGAGCTGAGCAGATCATCAGGAGATGTATCCTATTCGGTGAGACGGAGGGGATATTACGAGACTGTCATTCCACAGTTTATGGTGGATATTATGGTGGTGAAAAGACAGCAGCTCGTATTCTTCAAGCAGGTTTTTTCTGGCCTATGTTGTTTAAGGATGCACATCAGTTCGTTTTAATGTGTGATCGTTGCCAAAGAGTTGGGAATCTTACTAGAAAGGATGAGATGCCTTTAAATGTGATGCTTGAAGTTGAGGTCTTCGATATTTGGAGAATCGATTTTATGGGACCATTTATCTCATCCTGTAATAATTAGTACATCTTGATGGCAGTCGATTATGTCTCGAAATGGGTTGAAGTCAAGGCTCTACCGATGAATGATGCAAATGTAGTGTTGAGTTTTCTTCATAAGCAGATATTCACAAGGTTTGGAACGCCACGAATTATCATAAGTGATGAGGGGTCGCATTTCTGCAATCGTAAGTACACTTCTATGATTCAACGCTACAATGTGAATCATCACATCGCTACTGCCAATCATCCGCAAACTAATGGTGAAGATGAAGTGTCTAATAGAGAGATCAAGCACATTCTAGAGAAAGTTGTTTGTCCGTCAAGGAAAGATTGGTCTTTGAAGCTCGATGAAGCTGTTTGGGCTTATAGAACAGCATACAAGACTCCACTTGGGATGTCCCCATTTCAACTTGTCTATGGTAAGGGATGTCATTTACCTGCGAAGCTTGAACATAAGGCTTATTGGGTATTGAAAAAGTTAAACCTTGATCTAGATGCAGCTGGGAAAAAGCGAATGCTTCAGTTAAATGAACTTGATGAATTTCGACTTCAAGCGTACAAGAACAACAAAATGTACAAGGAAAAAGTAAAAAGGTGGCACGACAGGAAGTTATCTCCTAAGTTATTTGTGCCGGGGCAACAAGTTCTTCTATTCAACTCTCGTCTCCGACTTTTTCCTGGAAAGTTGAAATCAAGGTGGTCTGGACCATTTATCGTCAAAACTGTGTTTCAACACGGAGCGGTGGATATTTTTGAGAACGATCCGGGCCAAGCATTCAAAGTTAATGGTCAGAGATTGAAGCACTATTATGGGGATACGGCAAACCGGGAAGTGGTTATTGCCGTTTTATTGTCAACTTGATCGAACTACTCTACGTCAAGCTAATGACGTAAAAGAAGTGCTTCTTGGGAGGCAACCCAAGATATGAGACTATAGGAACCCTTAGAATTTAGTACTCCATCCAAAACCCCAAAAAAAATCAGAAAAAACTGGCTGATTTTTTTTTCCAGGAACCTTCCAGGCCCCCGCCTGCAGGTTCCAGGCGGCCGCTTGCTGGTAGGCGCCCGCCTGCTGGTTCCAGGCGACCGCCTGTGGCCCAAGTTTTTGAAAATTCATTTCAGCTTATAAAAATACACAAAAAACACAAAAACAATTACACAGCACTACAACCCCATTACCCACGATTTCCTTCTCCAAATCAACCACAAACCCCATTCCTAATCTAATTCTAACCCTAATCTTACCCTATATATACACACAACCTCTCCATATATACTCCCATATACTTTCAACTTACAAACCCTTTCCTACACACAAAACACAACTCTACAACTCTTATTCTCAGTTTCAATGGCCTTAAAGAGATCTTGAACTGTCGATAGCAGCATCATCATTCCTACTGCTGATTCTGATTCCTACTGCTGCTGAGGAGGAGTATGTTAGGTTTCTGACTAAGCCGATTTTGATGGAGAGGGGATTTTTACCATTGGGGAGGGATGGTGAGTTATTGCTGATGATTTCAGAGAAGGGTTGGATTACTTTTTGCGAGTCGCTCTTAGGCATAAAGCATGCGCTAATAATTCACGTAAGTATACACGTTCGCAAGTAATTTAGAATAATTTCTAGTTCATTCCCACAGAGACTCAGTTTAATTATATTTATTTAACATTTACTCACCAATGTATGATTACTTCTCAATGTCAAGACAATAACACTTAAGCTTGATTAACTAATTATTAATTACGAGAATTAAACATTTAAATTAACACTTGAATTAAAAATATTAAACACACATGAGATCATAACTTCATTACTACTTCATTCAATAGTTATTGTTATTATCCTTAGCATGTAACGGTGATGACATTAATTGAATAACACGACACTGATAAAAGCCAACTTTCGTTGCACAAGTACCATTCTACCAAACATCCACAATTAAGATAGAAGTCGAATAGGCATCAATTATGTTGAGACCTTATATGTCTACAGAATTTGACAACATAACTATTTAAGCGCAAGTTATTCATTATGAATACACAGGGCAAGTAAAACGGTTAGAGTTACCCACTAATCATGCATACAATACATGAACCTATACTAGCATAGCAAGTTCTAAATCTCAAGATTCACTGTCACTTCACAATAGATTAACAGGCTCTCTTATATGTTCATGATGCACATAAGACAAATAAGCAAACCTATGCTAGATATCATACAATCACCACATACCAAGGTATTAAAAAATTAACTAAATAAATCCATAGTAAATCCGCTACGACCCCATGATCACGATTATCCCATGATAGAACTCATCGTCACCATGGGTTCATACGAAAACATGATAATCACACAATGATATAAATTAATAAAAATACTTAATAAAAACAGAGTACATCACGAGAGTATTAAGGTTCAAAGTAAAGAAAACTAGCATCCACTGTTACAACGGAAAAAAGAATCACAAGATAACGTATTTTTCCTCTTCTTCGTTGTGGTGTGCTAAAACGGTCTTCTTAATCTTCTCTCCTTGCTCCTTGCTTGATTGATACTTGTTGCTTGTTTCTGTGAAACGTCTCCCAAGATTACTTATATAAGAATCCACAAGAAACAGTAGTCTCAGAAGCCCAATAGAAGTTGAATTATAAAAATCCAGATTCTAAAATTACGACCCCAGGTATAAGAATCCACAAGAAACAGCAGTCTCAGAAGCCCAATAGAAGTTGAATTATAAAAATCCAGATTCTAAAATTAGGACCCTAGGCGGCCGCCTCAGTTCCCAGGCGGGCGCCTGCACAGCTTCTGGAAAAAATCCACTTTCTGCTCCTAATTTTGCTGAATTCTTCGCACAACTCCCCGCAACTGGTTCCAATTACTTCCCTAAGCTTATTATGATGAAATCTCCCTAATTACGCAAGTTATACCCTGAAATGCAAAGACACTAGAAAAACACATCAAATATACAAAATACTTGATTTCAAGACATCAGTTCAAGCCATTATAAGACATTCTAAGTGGTATAAAATGCCACTTATCACACCCCCAAACTTAAATCGATGCTTTTCCTCAAGCGTCACAGACTCAAAAATAAAATAAAATATGCGTGAATGCAAACTACATGAAATGCAGCGATCCCCATCGCAATGACTAAACCAACCAATACATGACATCTCAACAAATGCAATTAGGCGACTAAAGATCAATCAAATCATGCAAGCTAACATACAACTAGAAACGTGGTGTGTGCAAATGCTTAACATATATGCTTCGAAACTAGATCAATTATCATAACTCAATTATCCTCAAATCACAAGATTATACGAAGAATATATTCTAGACACAAAATGACTTATAACACTTCAAGATCACTGGAGCTTATTACGGAATCATGCTTTTATTCAACACAATAATCAAATGCTTATTTGATCATGCAATGAGTGAGGTCCATAAAAGACTTATGCAATGGCATCCATTTAGCGAGCATTAGGTTAGTGGATCCCAGACTATAAAAGGCTTAGGTCACTAGGCACAAAGTCCCCTAAGAACTTAATAACTCGAATACCAAAGAGCTCACTCGTGATCAATTATGCATTAAACCATATTTTTTTCTTTTTTTCCAATTTCTTTTTTCTCTTTTTTTTTTAAATTCTGAGGAAGTGCGTTTCGCTCCATCTTACTCAACCCTAGACTACTCACATACAATACGAGCCGGCTACTAGCCATTTGACGCTTAGCCATGACTAGCAATAATTCCAATTTTTACTCCAATTTTATCTTTTCATGCCTTTTATCATTAAGAGCCTATCATATATTCTAAGCATAAGCAATAGATTAACCTCAAAAACCATCAAACCATGACAACAATCTAGTCCTTAAGCATACTCTAAGACTTAGTGAAATACAAGTGTTTCTAGCATGCATGTCAACCTAACAAGATTCAACATCACTCTAACGCTATCACTACACTCGCATCAATATCACATATCAATTGGTAAAGCAACACAAAAGGGATCATGGTATATGCATGAGCTATATGACATAATAAATAAAGTTATAAAATAAATAAAAAACTATATGGTAAAAATATATGAACTAAACTATCATGAATATGCAACTACATGACACATACACAAATATGTTCCTTAACTACCACCCCCAAACTTAAAATCTTCACTGTCCCCAGTGAAGGCAATAGAAAGGAACACAGGGTATACCTACTAAGAGAAATTATCATCATCATCATCACCCTCAGAGGGTGGAGTGTCAGGAGGTGGATAAGCAGAGTCCTCACCAAAAATGGGCCACTGGATGTCAGCTCCAAGGCCTCTGAAAGCAGTCCCAAGTGCTAGGGTAAGCTCCTGCGCAAACCTACTCTACGACTCATACATCGCATCCATCCTCCTGGAAAGCCTCCTGTACTGGACATCAGCCATCCCTGAACCATCACCTCTCTGGGCTCTAGAAGAACCTGCCTCGCCATGAGCCTGACTGGGCCTAGCCATCGTAGCACCAGCTGCTGGACGTCCTTCTGGAAGATGATATCCCAAACCATGCTCCTCGGGCTCTCCACCCATCCACTCCTGTATTGCATTCAGTGTCGATAAATCAATATGAGCGGCCGACATCTGCAACTGCTCATAAAAAGGCCAATGGACTCCAACTGCCTTACACAGCTTCGTGACAACAGAGGCATACGAGATGTTGTTATGCGTCCTCCCCCTAAAAAACTTCAAAATCCCTTGGTAGATGAACTCACCAAGGTCCAGATAATACTCCTCATTCAGAATCCCCAACAATAACCTGGCTCTCTCAATTGTAACCTCATGTGCATGCGAAGATGGCAAAATATTAGCACAAATAAAAGCATTCCATACACGGGCATACCTGTTCATCGCAACAGCCGAAAAAGAACGCTACTTATTGGATTCCGTCTTAAACTTTCACACCGTGCCCGACTGACAGAGAGTAGCAATAATCAAATCCGAGTCAAAATCCTCAGGGGTCTTCTCATTCCAATTCTCCTCCTTGGGCTTCCTTTGTCGCTGCCCAATAACACGGCGAATCGCCTCGGGCTGATAATCAACAGTAAGCCCACGAACAATAGAATACCCATTCTTGTCGGCCTTGGCGTTCGCATAGAACTCGCGAACAACACTCATCGGCCCAGGCGACTCGCAAAAAGTAATCCAACCCTTCTCTGCAATCATCGGAAATAACTCACCATCCCTCCCCGATGACAAAAATCCCCTCTCCTTCAGAATCGGCTTAGTCAGAAGCCTAGCTTACTCCTCCTCAGCAGCCCTATCCACCAATCGGGGCCTTGCAGCAGTACCCCTTGAAGAATCAGCAGTCGGAATGGTGGTGCTGCTATCGACAGTTTGAGATCTCTTTGGGGCCATTGAAACTGAGAATAAGAGTTGTAGAGTTGTGTTTTGTGTGTAGGAAAGGGTTTGTAAGTTGAAAGTATATGGGAGTGTATATTGTAATAACCCCAATTTTTGGGAAATTTTTGAAACCCTTATGAATAGTGTTTTTGCTGGATGAGAAAACTTTTCATGCCACACTATGTAGGGGTTCTGATATGGATATTCTGAGATTTTATTAGTACTTTATATGGGATATAAATGTATGTAAAGATCGTCAGAATCCAAATCCGAACACTTTGATTTTTCCCGGAAATACACTAGATACGGAAAGATTTGAGAAAAAGGTAACAGGATAAAAAAGATTTAAATTAAAGGATTATAGGAGAGGATCATAAAAGGAATATAATATATTGAGAAAGGTTAAGGGAACCTAAGTAATAAGATCCCGGGTATGATCCCTCAAACGATAAACGAAAACGAAAGTTAAGCGAACCGTATAACAGATCAGCGGTCATTAGGCAAACGATTAGGAAGTTAATCAAGGGGATTAGTGGGGATGATGTCATCCAACCAATAGAAAGAGGACAAGGAGGGGAGGATGACATCATGAGGATGACACAAGCATGACATGGGAAGGAAGGAGATGTGGTGGCTTTTTAACCACACAAAATCAAGGGCAACTAGGTAATTTACTAAAACAAACACAAAAATCAAACCAACCAAGCCAAGCAAATCATTTTTCATCAAAATCAAAAAGAAACCAAGGCATTGTTCTTCATGCTCTCGGCCGAAACAGAACCAGAACACTAAAACTGCTGTATCTCCTTCATTTCTCACTTAAATATTGTGTTCTATAGCTCATTGGAAACGTATTGAGATGGCCTACAACTCTTGTTCACAAGTCTCGTCCAAATAATCATGGTAAGACCCTCATTTTTACAGTTCTTTAAACCGGACTTTTAGAAACTTCAAAGCCTAACTTTGTGTTCTTGATTTCTTTGGAAAGATCAAGCTTGTAGGAGGCTCCCTAAGGCTTCCTAGCAACTTAACACCTCCCAAGGAAGGTATAAACTTCAAACCCTAGCCTTTACTTTATTTGTTAGTAAGTTTAATGGTTGGTGTTGTGAAATGAGAAGCATGGATTGTGATTATTAGTAGTTTGGTATGATTTGGAAGTGTTTTGGTAATTGAAGCTTGATTATAGTTCATAGGTCTTGATTGTGGTTGTTTGAGTTGAAAACCTTGGAGATTATGGACTGATGTGGTATGGTTTAGGTGAAGTTTTGTTGTATTGATGGTTATGAGTTGGTTGGTGGTTAATTGGAGTAGTTTAAACATTGGTAATCGCGTAAACATAGCCGTCGTAACGTCCGATTTTCTTTGGACTGTTTTTGTGCATAACATTAGGACCCGAGAACCCCCTGCTAGATTATTACCACTGCCATGTTTAGATAGCTCATGTTACGAGCTTCGTTTTGATATGTAGTTCGTTCGATTCCGATGCACGGTTTAGGAGAAACAACCATTTCAAGTAACGGCGTTTCGCGAACGAAACTTTTCCCCTCGCCTTACTTTGAAACATAGGTTAAAGACCAAAAAGGGTTAATTAATGTATGAAACATTTATGGTAAGTGTGTTAGGCAGTTGGTAAGACACTCGCGAAGGAATCGCCTTAAAACCCATAAAGGTTAAATTATTAAAAATGGTGGAGCCGAGGGTACTCGAGTGACTTAAGAGAATCAGTAAGCGCAAAACAAGCGTTAGAGTCTAAGTTAGTTAAAGTATAGATTTACAAGTGACCTTGGTTTAATTCCAACTTACTTGTTGTTTATAGGTTACCAGACTCGTCCCGAGCCATTCGTAACCCCCAGTCGCTCAGGCAAGTTTTCTACCCGTTATACTGTTGTTGTGATGTATATATGTATATGCATTATCTTGCGATAGATGCATGATGTTTATATTAGCAAATGTTGCAATATATTGAAGCATGCTGCTATGGTATATATATGCATGCCTGTTTCATATTCTTTCCATATATAATTGTTGATTCAGTTGATAATACCTATGCTAGAGGATAGCGGTAACTTGCATATACCCTTAGTATAGGGACCCAAAAGGTGGAAATATTTTCTAAACCGGGAGTCGAGGATCCCGAGTAGATTTTGTATATATGTATATATATACATATATATTTATATAAATATATGGTTATAGTTTTCAAAACTATTAATCGAATAAGGTTTATTCGATAACTTTATTTTATTTAATGAATATTATTTTGAATATTCATTCGAGGACTTATGACTCCTTTATTTTATTATTGAATATTATTTGAATATTCATTTGAGGATGTATGACTCCTTTATTTTATTTAATGAATATTATTTATAATATTCATTCGAGGTATTATGACTCCGCTTATTACTGAAATATATTCCTTATTTTATTAAAGAATAAGGTGTCAATAGTCAAACTTATTTTCGATTATTCAAATAAAGATAGTACTTTCATATAAGTATATCTTTGGTTATTTGATATCCATTTCAAGTATAAGTTTTAATACTTCTACTTCGATTATTTTTATAAAGATTATTCTTTATGGGAATATTATTTAAATAATAATATTCAGATATTTTCTAATATATTGGGACCGATTTATTTTGTTAAATCAGCATCACTCCAAACATTCTTAAAAATGTTTTGCGAGTCTTCAAAATGATTTTTAAAAGTTAGAGCGGATCCCAAAACTCATTTTTATATTTAAGATCCTCCTTTCGAAGGGGATTTAAATACTCGCTCAAAACCTGAGGGATCCGGCTCTGTGGTGTATTTTATATTCGCAACAAGGTTGCTGTTTTGTTAAATGAATCGATTACTTACCCAACACTCGGGAAGTAAAATTCTTGGAACAAGTTAATCCATTAACAGGCATCGCCTGGGAAATATCGGTGAGTTTTCCTTTCCAACTAGATACGACTTCTTGGTGGAGCCGTATCAACAAGTTTCTACTTGGGGAAAGGGGGAACGAGCTTTACGTTTCAGAGTCATGGATTTCATCTGAACTAGGAGTGGCGTAAGTGGTCGAGTGGCGCCGGCCCAGCCTTATTATATTGGCCCAAATGGCCTGGAAGTTCCGCTAAGGCGGTCCATTCCTTAGGAGTTCAGTGTTCGGTTGACAAGTAAATCCGACAGGTTCTCCTCTACATGTAGAAAATGGTGGGGTTGTACTACTACGACTGATCATCGTAAGTGGTCTTCCTGGCGCGGCAAACTCCCGTAATGAGTTCATCATCCAATTGGATATTTCTGCAACACTACCCAGAGCACTTCGATAGAAAGGCTACGGCTGGGCGATTGTTGAGTGTTGGCAGGGTCAAGTTTTCAAAATGATGTTTGCATCAAATGAAGTATCTCGTAACTTCATTTTATTTTGATGATATTTTAAAGATTTAATCTATTCAAATCTGGTCTTGTAGTCTCATCTACGTGATGAACTTTTGAAACTAATTATAACTTGAACGGTGGTAGTTCAAGTAGTATTTGGAAAAGATATAAGTATATTGGAGTATCTTGTAACTTCATCTTTTAAACTTATATCTAGTAAATGATTATCTTATGCATGACAAAGATTTTCAGAAAAAAATGTTGAGACAAGGTTAGATATATGAGATCACCTTGCAACAATATTTTTATACAGTTATAAACTGGAACTCTGTGTATATTATGTATGGAAGAGGACTTCCAAGATTTTGAAAAGTATATATGTATATATACTGAATATTTTGCGACTTCATCGCATTAAGATATCAACTTGGTTCATTTCTTTTGACCAAGACTTTCATGAGTACTATGAGAAGGCTCATATACTATTAATCATTATACATATTATTTTGGTGGGCTTGCTGCTCACCCTTGCTTTCTTCTTTCATCACACAACAACAGATAGAAAAGATGAACAGAACCAAGCTCCCGATTCGCAAGCGATTAGGAGACGTTCCGCAGTTTTCTAGAAGCATTGATGCCGCCGTAGCTGAGGTAGGAACTACCAATAGGCTAGGCTTTCAACTTTTGATGTACCAGATTTATTTATATTTATGAATTGTAATAATGGCAAAGAAATGTAAATTTATTCAGAAAACCTTTTAAGGTGTATTGGTAGATAATTGTGGAATAAAATGACTTGTGGTTATTTTTGGATGTTCATCTCTGAGACTATAACGTGTGGTGTGTGTGTTTATTGTGGGGTCACAGTACAGAGTAGTTGAGTAATTATTAAGATTGGGTGTTATTAAGGGAAATGGAACTCGTGACGACCCGGATCCCCGACCCCGGATCTGGGGGTGTTACAGAAATGGTATCAGAGCTAAGCGTTATAAACCTCAGAGATGATGGGACGTTAAGATAATAAGTTTACTAAGATAATAAGAACTCTTGCCAAGTTCATAGTCGGACTACCTAACGTAGTACTGACAGTTAAAACCCTTATGGGAACCCTTATAAATGTAGCGATAGAAGCGTAGTTCGTTATCGTATATGGTAGCGGGACTCCGAACCCTGAAGTTGAGGAACATCAACGCGATGATGTTTTATTACTAATTGGAGATCAGATTGTGGATCCAATAGAGCGTCCTAACGCAGGACCGGATGATGTTGATATTGAGAATTTAGCGGTTGAGGATGTTGTCCTAGAAGGGATAGTTGTTGAGGAGGATCCCATGGAGGATCCTGACAAGAATGAATAAAGGACCACTGAGGAATTGATGACCATGGTTAGGGCAACTACTAGAGGTAGGATTGGCCGGTCACTACCGGAGGTTCGTTCAAGTTGTAAAGATAGTAGCCCCTTTAACGCGGCTTACTCGTAAGACTGAGAAGTTTGAATGGACAGAGAAATGCGAGAACAGCTTTCAAGAACTGAAGCAGAGGTTGGTGATGACCCCTATGTTGGCGTTGCCGGATGGAAAAAGGAGATTTTGTGATTTGTAAGTGACGCTTCACATAAGGAATTAGGGTGCTTTTTAGCACAGCAAGATAATCGCGTCTGCGTCAAGACAATTAAGGTAATATGAAATTCGATATCCCCGCCCATGAGCTTAGGCTCGTGGCAATAGTTTTACCCTAAAGATTGGAGGCACTACTTGTATGGAGAGAAGTGCGAGAATTACCTAAGCCATAAGTGCTCTAGTACATTCTTACGTAGAAAGAGCTCAACATACGCCAGAGGAGGCGGTTAGAGCTAATCAAGAATTATGATTGGGAGATTCTTTATCATTCGGGGAAAGCCAATGTGGTGGCTGATGCCATTAGTAAAAAGGAGAGACTCAAGATGATAATGTCTTTGGGAGAGTTGATAAGAGATTTTGAGAAAATGGAAATAGTAGTGAAGGTAACCGGAGCCGGTACCGAAAAGCTGTTTGAGATTGCAATAGAGACCGAATTATTGGAAAAGAGCATATTGTGCCAGAAAAAGGTGATGAATGAAGGCAGAGAGCCAACAAATAAATATGAGATTAATACTGAGAAAGATGATAAGGGAATAATGAGGTATTCCTATAGAATTTGGGTTCCGAAAGTTCAAGAGCTTAAGGATAAGAACTTAGATGAGAGCCATAGTTTGAGGAATAGGATTTAGGGCAAACCCAGAGTGTGATAGTCAGGGAGGTTGCCATCAAGAAAGAAAGAACCCATAACATAATAGAGTGGAAAACAAGGTTTTTAATGTATAAGATAACCCCGATTATGGGAGAAGGTTGAAACATTTCATACTAAGGAAACAGAAAGTCGAGTAAGGAAAGGAGACCCGAGACGGTACTCCTATATGGCAATTTATGGACCTGTCTAGACAGAACTTAGACTATTATCCCCAACCACCACCCTGAGGGGACAATGCGGCAGGAAATTCTTTCATGACCTTTAAATCGTTAAGCTCTCAGAGTTCCAAGGAACAGGTTAACCTAGTCGAGGCAAGAGCCTGGCTAAAGGAAATATAGGAATCATTTGAGATTCTAAATGATTGACAAATCACAAAAGACTATTTTTATCACTCACCCTCCTAAGAGAGAGACCACCCGCTGGTGAAAGGCCAAGGAAGGCACGGAGCAAGAGATTATAATAAACTGATTAAAGTTCAGCCAATTATTTTCGGGAAAGTAATTCCCAAGGTTATGGAATAGTGTAAAAGCTTTAGAGCCAGAACAAAGGCAGACGAGTATGATGAATTATGAATCTAAGTTGTAAAAGTTATCAAGATTCGTTCTGAAGACACGAATCCAGAATGACGGGATGTTTGAAATCAATGCTTATGTTGTGTTGGTTCATGAAATAACGATAAGAGAAAGGAATATAAAGGCAAGAGAGTTTGAAGAATGATAAGGGAGTTGGGTATGAGGAAACCCTAAAGACTCGTAGAAATAGAAATAGAAGAGTATGTAATCGTCAGGATGAGGGTGATTCACCATGAGTTAAAATTGATGGTTGAAGGCATAAGAGATACATATATATTATCCCCTGTAAGTTGGGAGGATTCGAAGAAACCTTGAGATAGTTCGAAGGATAAATAATGAGACGCGAATAGACTGAGGAGACAAGAAAGTAAGAAATTAAGAAAATTGGATGAAGGAAGTGACCTTCAAGAATGTGAAGTGTAAGACCGGTGGCTTGATACCCAGGAAGGGAGACGCCAGGTATGAAAGATATCCCAACATTGAGATGACTGTTGAGATAAACAACAAAAGTAAATAAGGATTTATTAAGAAGAAGTTCACGTTGAACACGACCAATATCTTCCAGATCATCCATGTGATCATTACCAAATCAGGAAAGAAAAGCGGATAACCATTTTTATCTTTTGGAGGCCATGTGGATTGACCTTAACTTGAATAAGGTTGCTATTGTGAAATTCGGTATAGACTATCGAGGTGGAAATGATTGAATAAGATACCCTTATCAGGGATATATGACTTTATTTATCCATGGAAGGATGCTTGTACCTTTTTAAAGGTGGAATTAAGGATAGAACATCGGTAACTTAAAATGAATCCTAGGGGAATGCATAAAGGTTGGCATTTCACCCTTAATAGGGATAATATGAGTTTTGACAGTATGAATTGGAAAGGATTAAGGTAATAATAACCTTTAAGGATCAGTGGAGAAATTTTTCAGAAGTATATAGACAATGGTTCTAGTATCAGTAAATGGTATTTTGATATGCCCTGTATATAGGGAATACAGGAGGAACGATTGAAGGATAACCTTAGAGGTTTTACAAGGAGAAAGGAAATATTTGAAATTCTCAAGAATAAAAATGTTGATAAAGGAAATATGACATAATTATAATGATGCCAAGTGGGGCACGTGTTAAACCACGAGAAAGTATGGATCGAACCAGTAAAGGTCGAAATTATTCAGGGCAATTAAGACTTAAGATAAAAGATGTTCTAAGTATGATTGAGAGTCAGTCGTGACAGTGATTAACCTCTAAAGACTGAGGCAATAACTTATGGAAAAATGGTGATATTTTTTTTTTTACTCATCAGATTTTAAGGAATACATCTTCACAAAAGCAGTGATTGAAATAAGGTAGAAAATTTATTTGGAGGTGGTTAAAATGACATTGACTATAAGGAAATTTTAATATCAGGAAAGGCCAAAGAGGTGGCCGACACTTTAAAGGTAAGAGGATAATTATAGGCGCTTGTGCCAGAGGAATACAGTGATGATGGTTAAAACTGTGAAGGTTGTATTATGGTTTGGAAGATTGACATTCCTTCTGATGACTGTGCAATACCCAACCGTAATAGTAGTTGGTAAAAGTTTAATTCGTGTAATCGCCATGAACGGGCTATCTATCTTAGGAGGTCCTATCTTGGGATAAGCCAGGACCATGTTTCCAAAAGGACTAGACGAACCATTGAGTTAAGTCTTCTATTTAAGGCATATGATTAAGAATGGTATTAACCTGCTATCGTTGCTTTGATTGAAACTCTTCTGCAATTTTATCTGCTTCACGTCATGAATGTACGTCAGGATCAGGAGTGTTCTTCATGAATCAAGAACGGTGATCATGTTACCTCCTTAGAAGGATTTGATACGACATGTATGGACTCCGTATGGTTAGCTATTAAGACTTCATGGAAAATGAATGACGACAGTAGGTCAGTGGTGGACCATAGTAAGGCAGCAATGATTCTGCGAGTATTGAGCTGATTACAACCGTGAGAGTTGTATTGGAATGGGTGTTGAGATTGAGTACCACTAATCGGGTCGTGGTAGTGTATAAGTTATCATTGATAGACTAATTAAGTAGAGTATCTACCTAGTGAATTATTATTCTTTCTTATCAATAGAGAGTCGTATTATTATACGAGGAAGGTTGCGGTGCAAGCATAGAATTCAAGTAACGATGATGTCTAGAATGAGATCCCAGATTCGATTTTCGATGTCGAGGGAGTTTCAAAGGTAATTGTGTATAAGCTCGAGGAAGAGCATGGGTCCATAGAATGATGGACGGGATAGCGAAAATATTTAGGCACGTGAAATGCGATGCTATAATACTTGATGTTGATATAAATACATATATGTTTTGTTCTTCTATGACAAACCTCTATAGTTCAGAGGTAGATTCCAAGCCAGATATTTTATGGCAATAAAATTTTTTATGAATATACAATTCTCTTCAATTTGTTCTTTTCTCTTCTTTTCATTTCATGTAAGCTGAGAAGAACAACCCTTCCAGAAGGGGAGGTATTGCCGAATGACTATCTATCTGTGTGATAGAAGCCGAGTAGGATACCAGCTATTGTTTAATTGCTTGTCAAGTACTAAAGGCTGGCCACCTTCTGTACTAACTATGCGATATAACAAGTGTTCATGATCATAGTGATCTCTCAACAAATTCCTTTACTTCTACATGATTAATCAAACTTTGGAAAATAGAAACAACTGAAAAAGGAGTAATAAAGTGGTGGTAGTATGCGGAATGGGAACACATTCGTGATACTAAGGTTGACGTGGTTATTAAAAGGTTATAGAACGCTAGCGAGCAAAAGTATAACCAGTATAATATTAGGAACGAAAGGTGATAGCGATTGCGAACTGGAAAAGAATGGGTATTGAGAAGCAAAAGTTCTAATGCTAAAAGCTATAATGAGAGTCTGTGCAATAGACTTGAAAGAATTTGGAATGATCATTTAACGCGGATTTAGTTATATCACGACAATAGATCATATGTCATTATCGAGGTGTCACCTTATGAGATCCTTGAGGGAAGATAATGTCGATCTCCCTTATGTTAGGATGAAGTTGTAGAGCGCAAGATGCTCGGACCCGCAGTAGTCCAAAGGACCAGGGATATAATAGATCTAATCAGAGGACGGCTGGTAGTAACCCAAGATGGACATAAGAGGTATGCTGATTTGACTCAAAAAGGACAAAGAGTATGAAATAGGGGGCCTAGTAATGTTATAGGTATCCCCTTGGAAACCCTTGAAAAGGATTGATGAGGTTCGGAAAGAAAGGAAAGCTAAGTCTACAAGTTGTTGGACCCTTGGATATATTAAGACGTTTGGGAAGTTAGCATATGAGCTAGCCCTACCCCCGAACCTGTAGCAAGTTCATAACGTGTTCCACGTATCAATGTTAAGGAAGTGTAATTCAGATGCCAGACAAATAGGGGCATATGAGCGCATAGACATGCAACCAGACGTAACCTATATGGAGCAACCAGGAAGGGTATAGAGTAAAGAGGAACGAGTGCTTAGGAGAAGGGTTATCAAACTAGTAAGAGTTTGATGGTAGAACCACAATGTGGGAAAATTTACTCGAGAGTTAGAAAGTGCAATGCTAAGAGAGTATCCCTATTCACTTTCTATCTGATTCCGGGACGGAATCCTTTTAAGTAGGGGAGACTGTAATAACCCCAATTTTTGGGAAATTTTTGAAACCCTTATGAATAGTGTTTTTGCTGGATGAGAAAACTTTTCATGCCACACTATGTAGGGGTTCTGATATGGATATTCTGAGATTTTATTAGTACTTTATATGGGATATAAGTGTATGTAAAGATCGTCAGAATCCAAATCCGAACACTTTGATTTTTCCCGGAAATACACTAGATACGGAAAGATTTGAGAAAAAGGTAACAGGATAAAAAGGATTTAAATTAAAGGATTATAGGAGAGGATCATAAAAGGAATATAATATATTGAGAAAGGTTAAGGGAACCTAAGTAATAAGATCCCGGGTATGATCCCTCAAACGATAAACGAAAACGAAAGTTAAGCGAACCGTATAACAGATCAGTGGTCATTAGGCAAACGATTAGGAAGTTAATCAAGGGGATTAGTGGGGATGATGTCATCCAACCAATAGAAAGAGGACAAGGAGGGGAGGATGACATCATGAGGATGACACAAGCATGACATGGGAAGGAAGGAGATGTGGTGGCTTTTTAACCACACAAAATCAAGGGCAACTAGGTAATTTACTAAAACAAACACAAAAATCAAACCAACCAAGCCAAGCAAATCATTTTTCATCAAAATCAAAAAGAAACCAAGGCATTGTTCTTCATGCTCTCGGCCGAAACAGAACCAGAACACTAAAACTGCTGTATCTCCTTCATTTCTCACTCAAATATTGTGTTCTATAGCTCATTGGAAACGTATTGAGATGGCCTACAACTCTTGTTCACAAGTCTCGTCCAAATAATCATGGTAAGACCCTCATTTTTACAGTTCTTTAAACCGGACTTTTAGAAACTTCAAAGCCTAACTTTGTGTTCTTGATTTCTTTGGAAAGATCAAGCTTGTAGGAGGCTCCCTAAGGCTTCCTAGCAACTTAACACCTCCCAAGGAAGGTATAAACTTCAAACCCTAGCCTTTACTTTATTTGTTAGTAAGTTTAATGGTTGGTGTTGTGAAATGAGAAGCATGGATTGTGATTATTAGTAGTTTGGTTTGATTTGGAAGTGTTTTGGTAATTGAAGCTTGATTATAGTTCATAGGTCTTGATTGTGGTTGTTTGAGTTGAAAACCTTGGAGATTATGGACTGATGTGGTATGGTTTAGGTGAAGTTTTGTTGTATTGATGGTTATGAGTTGGTTGGTGGTTAATTGGAGTAGTTTAAACATTGGTAATCGCGTAAACATAGCCGTCGTAACGTCCGATTTTCTTTGGACTGTTTTTGTGCATAACATTAGGACCCGAGAACCCCCTGCTAGATTATGACCACTGCCATGTTTAGATAGCTCATGTTACGAGCTTCGTTTTGATATGTAGTTCGTTCGATTCCGATGCACGGTTTAGGAGAAACAACCGTTTCAAGTAACGGCGTTTCGCGAACGAAACTTTTCCCCTCGCCTTACTTTGAAACATAGGTTAAAGACCAAAAAGGGTTAATTAATGTATGAAACATTTATGGTAAGTGTGTTAGGCAGTTGGTAAGACACTCGCGAAGGAATCGCCTTAAAACCCATAAAGGTTAATTATTAAAAATGGTGGAGCCGAGGGTACTCGAGTGACTTAAGAGAATCAGTAAGCGCAAAACAAGCGTTAGAGTCTAAGTTAGTTAAAGTATAGATTTACAAGTGACCTTGGTTTAATTCCAACTTACTTGTTGTTTATAGGTTACCAGACTCGTCCCGAGCCATTCGTAACCCCCAAGTCGCTCAGGCAAGTTTTCTACCCGTTATACTGTTGTTGTGATGTATATATGTATATGCATTATCTTGCGATAGATGCATGTGGTTAATTAGCAAATGATGCAATATATTGAAGCATGCTGCTATGGTATATATATGCATGCCTGTTTCGCATTCTTGCCATATATATCTGTTGATTCAGTTGATATACCTATGCTAGAGGATAGCGGTAATTTGCATATACCCTTAGTACAGGGACCCAAAGGTGAAATATTTTCTAAAACCGGGAGTCGAGGATCCCGAGTAGATTTTGTATATATGGATATAAATATATATATATACTTATATATATAGATATATATATGGTCATAGTTTTCAAAACTATTAATCGAATAAGGTTTATTCGATAACTTTAACTTTATTTTATTATTGAATATTATTTCGAATATTATTCGAAGGCGTATGACTCCTTTATATTAAATGAATATTATTTGAATATTCATTCGAGGGCTTATGACTCTTTATATTATTTATTGATTATTATTTGAATATTCATTCGGGGATTTATGACTCCTTTTATTTATTTATCTGAATATTATTTGAATATTCATTCGAGGGCTTATGACCCTTTTATTTATTTATCTGAATATTATTTGAATATTCATTCGAGGGCTTATGACTCTTTTATATTATTTATTGAATATTATTTGAATATTCATTCGAGGGCTTATGACTCAGTTTATATTATTAATGAATATTATTTGAATATTCATTTGAGGATCTATGACTCCGATTATTTGCTGAGATATATTATTTATTTTATTAAAGAATAAGGTGTCGATAATCAAACTCACTTTGATTATTCAAATAAAGATAGTACTTTCGTATAGGTATATCTTTGGATATTTAACTTCTACTCAATTATTTTTATAAAGATTATTCTTTATGGGAATATTATTTAAATAATAATATTCAGATATTTTCTAATATAATGGGGACTGATTTACTTCATTAAATCAGCTTTACCCCAAACATTCTTAAAAATGTTTTCGAGTCTTCAAAATGAATTTAAAAGGTAGAGCGGATCCCAAAACTCATGTTTTATAATTAAGATCCTCCATTTCGAAGGGGACTTGAATACTCGCTCAAAAACCTGAGGGATCCGGCTCTGTGGTGTATTTTATATTCGCAACAAGGTTGCTGTTTTGTTAAATGAATCGATTACTTACCCAACACTCGGGAAGTAAAATTCTTGGAACAAGTTAATCCATTAACAGGCATCGCCTGGGAAATATCGGTGAGTTCTCCTTTCCAACTAGATACGACTTCTTGGTGGAGCCGTATCAACAAGTTTCTACTTGGGGAAAGGGGGAACGAGCTTTACGTTTCAGAGTCATGGATTTCATCTGAACTAGGAGTGGCGTAAGTGGTCGAGTGGCGCCGGCCCAGCCTTATTATATTGGCCCAAATGGCCTGGAAGTTCCGCTAAGACGGTCCATTCCTTAGGAGTTCAGTGTTCGGTTGACAAGTAAATCCGACAGGTTCTCCTCTACATGTAGAAAATGGTGGGGTTGTACTACTACGACTGATCATCGTAAGTGGTCTTCCTGGCGCGGCAAACTCCCGTAATGAGTTCATCATCCAATTGGATATTTCTGCAACACTACCCAGAGCACTTCGATAGAAAGGCTACGGCTGGGCGATTGTTGAGTGTTGGCAGGGTCAAGTTTTCAAAATGATGTTTGCATCAAATGAAGTATCTCGTAACTTCATTTTATTTTGATGATATTTTAAAGATTTAATCTATTCAAATCTGGTCTTGTAGTCTCATCTACGTGATGAACTTTTGAAACTAATTATAACTTGAACGGTGGTAGTTCAAGTAGTATTTGGAAAAGATATAAGTATATTGGAGTATCTTGTAACTTCATCTTTTAAACTTATATCTAGTAAATGATTATCTTATGCATGACAAAGATTTTCAGAAAAAAAATGTTGAGACAAGGTTAGATATATGAGATCACCTTGCAACAATATTTTTATACAGTTATAAACTGGAACTCTGTGTATATTATGTATGGAAGAGGACTTCCAAGATTTTGAAAAGTATATATGTATATATACTGAATATTTTGCGACTTCATCGCATTAAGATATCAACTTGGTTCATTTCTTTTGACCAAGACTTTCATGAGTACTATGAGAAGGCTCATATACTATTAATCATTATACATATTATTTTGGTGGGCTTGCTGCTCACCCTTGCTTTCTTCTTTCATCACACAACAACAGATAGAAAAGATGAACAGAACCAAGCTCCCGATTCGCAAGCGATTAGGAGACGTTCCGCAGTTTTCTAGAAGCATTGATGCCGCCGTAGCTGAGGTAGGAACTACCAATAGGCTAGGCTTTCAACTTTTGATGTACCAGATTTATTTATATTTATGAATTGTAATAATGGCAAAGAAATGTAAATTTATTCAGAAAACCTTTTAAGGTGTATTGGTAGATAATTGTGGAATAAAATGACTTGTGGTTATTTTTGGATGTTCATCTCTGAGACTATAACGTGTGGTGTGTGTGTTTATTGTGGGGTCACAGTACAGAGTAGTTGAGTAATTATTAAGATTGGGTGTTATTAAGGGAAATGGAACTCGTGACGACCCGGATCCCCGACCCCGGATCTGGGGGTGTTACACTGTATATGGCTAATAAGGATGTGGCACCGCATTCTGAGTGTTGCTCCAGCTAAAGTTAGGATGATTGCGGTTGTTGGGAGATAAGTGGCTGGTACTGTTTGCTGCGAACGCTGAAAGTTGCTCACGAACTGAGCTAATTCACTAGAAATAGCACACTAATCAGTCTCATGCGCACCAGCATAAAGCTCACAGATACTAGTGATCTGATTAACTCCATAATTAGCCAAAGAGTCCACCTTCGTCAAAGCCTGATGCTGAGCAGCTATAGCAGTAGTTGTATCAACTTCCAAAATTCCTGCTGCCTTGCCTTGAGGTAGTCTCTGAGTTGGGTTCTGGTATTCATTAGCAGCCATCAGTTCAATCAATTCATAAGCTTTTTCATAGCTTTTAACCCACAAGGCTCCTCCTGATGCTGCATCAAGCATGGGTCTAGAGATTGGACCCAACCCATTGTAAAAGCAGTTAATGATCATCCAGTCAAGCATTCCATGATGAGGGCACTTTCTAAGCATCTCCTTGTAATGATCCCAAGCCTCACATAAAGATTCTCCATATTGTTGAGCAAATTGAGTAAGTGAATTTCTGAATGCAGTAGTCTTCGCCATAGGAAAAAATTTAGTTAAGAACGTTTGAGCAAGATCCTACCATTTAGTGATAGACCCTGGTGGTAGAGAATGTAACCAACACTTAGCTTTATCCCGCAGAAAGAATGGGAAAAGCTTCAACTTGATAGCATCTTCAGAAACTCCGTTGAACTTGAAAGTGTCGCAGATCTTGATGAAATCTCTGATGTGCATGTTGGGGTCTTCTGTCGGAGAACCCCCAAACTGAACTGAGTTATGTATCATCTAAATCGTGCTCGACTTGATCTCAAAATTGTTCGCTGAGGTGACTGGTCTTATATTGCTAGTCTGAATATCATTAATCTTCGGTTGAGATTAATCCATCAAAGCCTTCATATTCACTTTTGGTTCTCCCATTGCAATAAGAGCTTCTTCTTCAACTTTCTCCTCAACAAGAACTTCCTCAGCTACTACAACTTCTTCCTCAGCTTTATCCAGTGTTCTCTTACGAGACCGAGAACGCGTATGCATACACACTCGCTAGAGTACCTGAAACACGACAAAGAAATAAGTAAGTAACAATGTCCAAGTCATTGGATGTTAACGACCAATGATGACAAACACATAAACTAAAAATTAACACCGAGTCCCCAACAGAGGCGCCAAAAACTTGTTAGGGATAGAACACGTGCTAATATTCACGCAAGTATACGCGATCGTAAGTAATATAAAATCAATTCTAGTTCGTTCCCACAGAGACTGGTTTAGGTTAATTTCAATTAATGTACTTATGCAACAATAGTGTTATTATTATTCAATGCTAAGATGATTAACAAATTGAGATTATTCATAACTAAGATTATTAACTAACATGTAATAAACTAAAAGAGTTAAAAGCTTGATTTCTTATATAACACAAACATGGGATTCTAATTTCATTACTACTTCATTCAATAGCCTTTTTGTTCTTAACCTTAGCATGCAATGGTGATGACACTAATCAGATAACACGAAACTGATAAACGCCAACTTTCGTTGTATGAATACCATACTACTAGACATCCATAAAAGAGATAGAAGCTGAATAGACACCAATTATATTGAGACCCTATATGTCTATAGAATTTGACAACATAACAGTTTAATGCACAATTTATCTATCTTGATTACATAAGACAAGTAAGATGGTTAAAATTACCTACGAATCATGCATATCAAATACATGAACCTATGCTAGCATGGCAAGTTCTAAACTCCTAAATTTACTTTCGCTTCAATAGGAATTAATATGCTACCTTAAAAGTTCGCGATGCTCACAAGACGAATAAGCATAACCGATAAGTAAATCTGCTAGAACCCCACGATAACGATTAGCCCATAATCGGACTCATCATCAATATGGGTTTCGATGAAAGCATGGTATAATAAATGTAGTCTTTATACTGAATAAATAATAAAGCCAAGTACGAAACAAGAGTATAGGTTCACAACCAAGAAAACTAGCATCCAAAGTTTCAACTTAAAATAAAGAATCACAAGTATCAACTAGATCCTCTTCGCCTTGGTTGAATTGTGTTATACGGTCTTCTTACGCCTTCTCCTTACGCTCTGGTACGTCTTGTTATAAAAAAGATCATAAGTTATTTTATATAGCAGCCCATGCAGAGTAGAAGTCTAGCTGGTCAAAATTGTTTTAGAATTAGGATTTTGTGATCCCGACCCGGCGTGGCTGCGGGCTTCATCAGCACGGGCGCGCTGCAAAACTGCACCTTGGTGCGGCCGCACGCTACTACAGCGCGGCGCGCCGACTCTCTGGAAAAATTTCTGCTTTTTATTTTCTTGCTAATTTGAATTGGTCTTTTCATTAGCAGTCTTCTTGACGCCATCCTAAAACCAATTTAGCACCAAAATAATGCTAAATCTCCTAATTCTCTTATTAATGCCAAAAATACAAATACACTATAAAACACATCAAAAACACAAATAACTTGAGTACAAAACGTCAATTCATGCCTTTATAGAGCATTCTAAGTGGACATAAATGCCACTTAACAGTAATTTGGACACTTTCTTACAATTGCCTATTTAATATTGTCTATACCATTCAACAAATGTATGTCTGATACTTTATGATTTAAAGTAGATATAGTAAATCTAGGAAAGAAAATATCCTTACCTCTAGCAGATTGGGGCATGGTCAGCCTGGTTGCAAGTTCTTCCAGGATCAATAGACCAACATTCAAGTGTCTGTTGTGGGCTATTGAGAACACCAGTTTCTGCACCACACTTGAGATGTTGTCAAATCCTATCTTCCTGCATGTGAAGGCCCTTACTACAGAATCAAACATAAAGGATCACTTCTTCCTTAGGTTTGTTCTGTTCAAACTTGCCAAGTTGATTCTTCCACCATAGTTGATGAAGTCCATGAACTCATCTAGTTCATCCTGGGTTGGCACCTCCACTAGATTTGCATTTGGAAGACCCAAAGCTGCATTCATATCTTGCTCATTGAACTCTATCTGTTAGCCTCCAATTGAGCATGTCACCACCAAGGACACAGAGTTGTCAACTATAACAGTTCTCACCACTGTTGTTGTCCAGAATTCATGTAGAACATCCAAGTATAGGACTGGGTTAGCTGTTAAAGCACCTGCAAGATAGTGTTAGGTCCCAATGTATTTGTAGAAGGGGCGGTTGAATACAAACGGTATCGAATAATCGAATTAATGCGGAATAAAAATATGAAATAAAATTCAAGTTAAATAAGAATATTATTAAACTTGAAAGGTGTTACAACAACTGTATCGATTACAAGGAATTAATCTCAAATTAATTATCACAAATCTAGAATAAATTCGACATGAACTTTTCTATTTTTGTAATAAAAAGATTCAAATGCTAAACGCAATTTGAGATAAGTTCTAGGGATTTTGATCCGCTAGATAGTTACACAAGAACAAAGAATGATTTCTAGTTGATTGGATTTAACTTTACAAACTAGAAATTATGATCTTGAAGTTTGCAGATGAAGGATGAAATATTTTGCTTCTCTTTTCTGCTGAGTTCCTGTTTGTTGACTTGTGTTCTGTGTGGATTAAAATGTATGTATGCTGGTTCTATTCTTTTTAAATCAATCAACAGACTCTCATTGAACTGGCAAGGCAATCCTGAGCTCAGCAAGACAATCGGTAGGACTATTGATTGTACTAGCAAGACAATCTGATTGAACTACAATGACTTTCGGTATGACAATCAGTTGAACTAGCAAAGACAATCTCCTTCCCAGTAGAACTTTCGGTATGACTATTGAAATGACTTGGCATGACAATCGGTATGACAATCCAGATTGTCATGCTAGTTCATTTTCAATTGTCTTGCTGATTTAAGACTGTTTTAATCCAATTAAAACTTCTGAAATTTCTTAATATTAATTATGAATTAATTAATCAATTAATTCAATTAATAAATAAATTAATCTTTCCAGATATAATTTATTTTTCTTAATTAAATTATATGACTTAATTAATTAATAGAGAATTAATACTAATCCTGAGCAGCAGCAACCATTCTTCTGAAAATCACTGAGAATTATGAATCAATTCCACCACTTCAATATTGACCCCTCGATGTACTGTCTGGTTCATGAGTGACTAACTTCCGTGACGTTTCTTCATGTCTGACTTTTATAATTGATTTTCTTCAGATTAAATCCTTGTAAATTCTTTGATACCCTGACGAGATCTCTGTCACTTGATTAAATCCACAATCTTGATTGAATCACTGAGGCTTGATCAATTTCTTGAACTTCTTCCAGCGAATTAACTCCTCAAGTCTGTAGATGAAAACTTGTTTCTGAATCCTTTGACAGATATTACTTTGTGAGATCTCTTTGGACGGTAGATCACTATTTACTTATTACATTCTTATTTGAGTTGAGTTAAATCCTCGAATATAACAAATAGGCTATGACCTATTCCTTACAATCTCCCCCTATTTGTTGTTAGACAATAACACACAAATACCTAGAGGATAACTCAACTAACAAATAAGAAAAAGATATAAACAGAAAGACAAAGTAATAGCAGAAAAGTTCTGGATAATATTTAACCTTTTCCAGATTCCAAATAGATGTTCCTCTAGACTGAACATATCTTCAAGTAGTTTCATCTTCTTTTGTACAACCACATTTCCTGTTGAGAAGCATATATCTCTCTTGCTTCTCCCCCTATGAGAAATCAACTGATTAAAGAAGATCACCTTCGTTTACCACATCTCCCGTACAATAGGATCCGCAGATTAAAAACCAATGGTGCACCCCTTTTGAAAAACGCTTCTCCCCTTATCAGAAAATCATCTTGTGTTTACCACATCTCCCGTACAATAGGATTCGTAGTTACAAACAACAATGGTGTTGTGTAGTGTACATATGTAGGATCTTTTTCTTCCTCCCTGCTATTTCTCCCCCTTAGTTGAGGAATCCTCCAAACTATTACTTAAGCTTTTATCTCCCCCTTAGTGAAGGAATGTATGCCGTCGTCTGAAGGAGTTCTCATATTTCACTGGGTTGGAAAAGAAATAAAAAGTAGTTTCTCTTTCTTCCTCACTGTGAGTGTGTGATTCTGTTTAGTGTACCTCACATGTGTTTCACTCTTCTCTCCACTTGTGTTTACACTCATTCTCACAAGTGTATCACTCATGTCAGAGCTCCAACATTCAGCTGTACCTGCAAGGAAAATCACCTTAGCCATCCTTAAGGAGGTCACATGTGGTGTAATGGGAGTTCGCAAATCCCCATCCTTGTTAAACTCGTCAGATAAATCTGAGTCATAGTCTACAAGTTGCTAGTTTCCCTTTTAGGGTTCCAGATTTGAATTCTGGGAAGGTAAACAATGATCCAACGAATTTAGCATAAAGATCAAAGTTCCCTTCTAATGTCTGTGAAGACATTCCTTGTGACTCATCAGGTAATATCTGAATCATTATCAACAAGTTACCGATCTGCACCTATGTCAGATCCACTATCCATAGATGCATCCAGGGGATTTTAAGCCTGGGGAGGTAGACACTGACCACTGACATATGGCTTTTTGGATCAGTATCCTCTCCTAACACCTGTAAAGGCAATTGGTCCATTAATGAACCTTGAACAATCGAATCTGACCTTAAAATGGTCGAAACTCTTGTTTCCGTCAACTAATCCTTTGTGTGTGTAACCTTTCCTTGTGCATCAAGAATTGTTTATGTTTGAAGTGGTGACACTACATCGGATACCTGGCCGACAGGCAAATTTCAATAGACGCACCCTGTTGAGAGAATGAATCTAGTAACTGTTTTTGTGCCTTTTCAGCCATTACATCTTTTTGAGAAGATGTATGGGGGCTAGCAGTTGTCTCAGTTTAAATACTACTCATCTATGTAGGAGACAGAGCTACTGGGTTGACTATAGAACCTTCCTTATGTGGTGCACTAAGGCACTATCTCCCTCACTCTCATTTATACTACATTTTGTGGTAAGAGAGTGTTGGTTGGTTCTATTTCTGTATTTGTCTTTACAGTCTGGGATAGTTGTGGGTTTTCAACCTTATGACTGTCAATGAAAGAAAGTCATTGGAGACTGAACCTGTATCACAGAACATATGGCAATAGAGAGATAAAATGTACTTAAAATATATAATGAATGACAATTATACATTTAATCTTTTGAGAGAGATGATGTACAATTGATTTCAAAGGATTTTACATGAAATAAGAAATCACTAATGTAGAAAGAAGTTTGATTTTCTCCTAAAACTCACTACACATATAAAACAATATGTTTGCCTAGTGATAAGAGAGTTATAATATGACGA
>NW_027417710.1:0-18658 GCF_009905375.1 Apium graveolens | reverse complement strand
TGCACTTGAATAATCTTGCATTCCAAATTTTTTCAGCAAATTTCTGGTGTACTTAGTTTGACAAATAAAAGTGCCTTCTTCATTCTTCTTGACTTGAAGGCCCAGAAAATAGCTAAGTTCCCCCATCATACTCATTTGATATCTTGACTGCATCAGTTTGGCAAACTTCTTGTAAAGTCTGTCATTTGTAGAACCAAAAATGATATCATCAACATAAATCTGGACCAGAAGTAAGTCCTTTCCATGGTTGAGGTAGAACAGTGTTTTGTCTATTGTTCCTCTGTTAAATCCACTTTTCAGAAGAAACTGAGCTAAAGTCTCATACTATGCTCTTGGAGCTTGCTTAAGTCCATAAAGTGTTTTATCAAGCCTGTAGACATAATCTGGATATTTGGAATCTACAAAGCCTGGAGGTTGTTCAACATATACTTCTTCCTCCAATTCTCCATTGAAAAAAGCACTTTTCACATCCATTTGAAAGACAGTAAACTTTTTGTGAGCAGCATAAGCCAAAAATATCCTTATGGCTTCCAATCTGGCAACTGGTGCAAATGTTTCATCATAATCAATTCCCTCCTATTGAGAATATCCTTTTACAACCAGCCTTGCCTTATTCCTTGTAATTATGCCATCACTATCAGTTTTGTTTCTGAATACCCATTTTATACCAACAACAGATCTGTTCTTTGGTCTTGGCACTAGGGTCCATACTTTGTTTCTTTCAAATTCATTTAACTCTTCCTGCATTGCTTGCACCCAGTCAGAATCTTGAAGAGCTTCTTCCACTTTCTTTGGCTCAGTCTGAGAAAGAAAAGAATTGTAAAGACATTCACTTGAAGTAGTTGTTCTAGTTCTGACACCTGCATCAGGATTTCCAATTATCAAATCAGGTGTATGTGATTTAGTCCACTTCCTTGCAGATGGAAGGTTTTCTCTAGAACTGGATGCTCCCCCATGATCCATGTTGTCTTCATTAACATTTTCTGATGCTCCCCCTAAAACTATGCTCTCTGAGTTGGATTATTCAGAATTTAGATTTTCAGAACTATCAGAACTTGGCTTATCAGAACTTGACGAATCATAACTTGAAGAGCCAGATGTATGTTCTGATGCTTCTTGAGATGTGGTTATATCTTGAGTATGCTCCCCCTGCATAGGTGCATCTTCCTTTGGCGTAGTCACCACAGTTTCAATAACATCAGAGTTTAATCCATCAGCGTTTGCAGTATCAGGATTTAGATTATCAGGATTTTCAGTATCAGAATTTGAGTCTTCATTTTAAAACCTCGGCTGATCATGATCAGTAAAATCTTCAAGTCCAGTAATCTTCTTATCATCAAAAGAGACATTGATAGATTCCATGACCACTCTTGTTCTCAAGTTATAGACTCTGAAGGCTTTTGTGGAAAGTGGATATCCAACAAAGATTCCTTCATCAGCTTTTAGATCAAATTTGGATAGCTATTCAGGATGAGTCTTAAGAACAAAACACTTGCATCCAAATACATAAAAATACTTCAGATTTGGCTTCTTTTTCTTAACCATCTCATATGGTGTCTTTCCTTGCTTGTTAATGAGTGTTGCATTCTGAGTAAAACAAGCAGTCTGCACAGCTTCAGCCCAGAAATAGGTTGGAAGCTTTGCTTCATCAAGCATTGTACATGCAGCTTCAATGAGAGTTCTATTCTTCCTTTCAACAACTCCATTTTGCTGTGGAGTTCCAGGAGCAGAGAATTCCTGCTTGATTCCATGGTTTTTGCAGAACTCTTCCATTATCAAATTCTTGAACTCAGTACCATTATCACTCCTTATTATTTTCACAGAATCTTTGACCAATTTATCCAGTTGCCTGACATGATCAATCAAGATAGATGCAGTTTCACTTTTAGTGTGCAAGAAATACACCCATGTGTATCTGGTGAACTCATCCACTATGACCATAGCATATTTCTTCTTTGCAATATACATGACATTTATTGGACCAAATAGATCAACATGTAGTAGGTGATAAGGCTCAAGAATTGATGATTCAGTCTTGCTCTTGAATGAAGATTTCCTTTGTTTAGCTTTCTTACAAGAATCACAAAGGCCATCAGGAGCAAATACTAACTTTGGCAGTCCTCTCACAAGATCTTTCTTGACTAACTCATTTATATTGTTGAAATTTAAATGAGAAAGTTTCTTGTGCCAATTCCAGCTTTCTTCAATTGATGCTCTACTTATCAGAGAGATTGGAGAACCATCAGTACTTGTTGAAAGCTTGGCTTCATAGATGTTACCACGCCTGTATCCTTTCAGAACAACTTTGCCTGTAGATTTACTTACAACTTCACAGTGTTCTTCAAAGAAATCCACATGATAACCTCTGTCACAGATTTGACTAACACTCAGCAGATTGTGTTTAAGTCCTGAGACCAGAGCTACTTCCTTAATGATGACATTCCCAAGATTGATAATGCCATATCCCAATGTTTTTCCAATGTTGCCATCTCCATAGGAAACACTTGGGCCAACCTTCTCCACAAAGTCTGATAGCAGGGCTTTCTTTCCAGTCATATGTCCTGAACATCCACTGTCCAACACTAGGATGTTTTTCCTGTTGCCCTGCAATCACAAAGACCACTAATGATTAGTTTTAAGGACCCAGACATGCTTGGATCCTTTGGCCTTATTAAGTCTGTTAACATATGCAGCGGATTTAGCATCAGAGTTTATGTTAACAATTTTCTTATCAGAATTTATATTATCAGACTTTGAATCAGAACTTACACTAGAAGGAACAATGGTAACTTTCTTTAAACAAAGGTTTTATTTGATAATAATCATAGTACAAACTATGATATTCCTTACAAGTATAAATGGAATGCCATAAACTACCACAATGAAAACAAGGATTTTGTGGCTTATATCTAACAGACTGACTCTTAACTCCTGACTTAGAGGTAAGGAGTTTATGTTCTTATTCTTCCTGCAAAAAGAAGCCAGATGGTTAGAACTTCCACAGTTATGACACGTTTTCCTAGGAGCTTCAGGAACAGGCTTATAATCATTGCTTTTATTCACACCTTCCTTTCCATTCCTATTTTTCCTAGGTGATTTTACCTTGTTTACATTCTTAACATCTTTCAGCTTATGCTTAAGCTGCTTCTTAGTCATTAAGCCTACGTTTACTTCAGTTGTCTTTTCCTGTTTTAGTTTGTCAGAAGTTAATTCCTTTTTAACTTCTGATTTCTCATTATCAGACTTTACAGCTACAAACTTAACAGGTTTTAACTTTAGCTTTTGTTTAACAACTACAGGCTTAATATCTACAGTTCTTTTATCATTCTTATCCTCTCCATAACCTAAGCCCTCTTTCCAGTTTTCACTACTTAACAAATTCTGAGTTATTCTGCCAGAGTTAGTCCAAGTCCTGATAATCTCTCTTTCCTTTTCTAACTTAGTTTTTAGAGATTCATTCATTTTTAGCACTTCATCCCTAACATAAAAAGCATCATCTCTATCTTTCTGAGTTTGATGGAACATAACTAACTCCTAAACTAAGAAATCATTTCTTTTCTTAAAAGCCAGGTTTTCAGAAGTTAATCTTTCACATGTTAAAGTTTGATCTCTATAACTAAAAAACATGGTTTTAAGATATTTTCTCAACTCATTAATATCATCAGTATGAAAAGCATAAGTAGTTTGAGGTACCTTTGATTCAGCAGCTTCAGAACTGCTTTCAGCACTTGCCTTATCAGCATTTGCCATCAAGGCATAATTCTCCTCACTTTCAGAATCTGAGGTGTCTATCCAGCTTTTCTTCTTTATGACCAGAGCCTTGCTTTTGTCACTCTTCACTTTCTTGCAATCAGGAGATATGTGGCCTTTCTCACCACAGTTGTAGCATTTAACATTTGTATAATCTCATCTGTCAGACTTTCCTCCTCTTCCCTTAGATTTTCTGAAATTCTTCTTATCAGAACTTGCGCCTTTCCTGGAAAACTTCTTTCCCATCCTGAACTTCCTGTATGCAATCTTTATGATTTATTTCACCATAAGAGCACACAGTTTCATCATCTCTTCATCAGCATCTGTCTCAGGCAAGCTTTCAGATTCTGAGTCATCATCACTTTCAGAACTTGATGACTCAGTATCAGACTTTGTGAAAAGAGCTTTACCCTTGTCTTTCCTTGAGGTAGCTGCTTTGGGGGATTCTTCTTCAGCCTTACGAGCAACTGTCCTTGACTTTCCTCCTTTCCTCTTGCTTCTTTGTTCCATCTCAAGTTCATGAGTCTTGAGCATTCCATAAATTTCATCAAGAGTTGTTTCATCAAGATTATAGTTGTCTCTTATTGTTGTTGCCTTCAAATCCTAGCATTCAGGAAGAGCTAACAGGAATTTAAGGTTTGAATCTTCAAGATCATACTCCTTATTAACCAGTGACAAATCATTCAAGAGTTTGACAAATCTATCATATAAATCAGTCAATGACTCATTAGCCTTTGAGTCAAAGTGTTCATACTCTTGAGTGAGTATTGTCTTCCTGTTCTTCTTAATCGTATCAGTTCCCTAACATCTTGTTTCCAGGGCATCCCATATCTCTTTTGCAGTCTTGCAGTTTATTACCCTGTTTGACATTACATTATCAATGGCACTATGCAGTAAGTGTCGTACCTTAGCATCCTTAGCAATTGATGCGATATCTTCAGTAATGTAATACTCTTCTCCTTTGGTACAGTCTTTGCTGCTTCACCTGCAACTGCAACATCGAGCTTGGTTGGTTTGTGAGGCCCTTCCTTGATTCCATCAAGATATTCTGGATCTGTAGCTTCAAGAAACATGGTCATCCTCACCTTCCATATGGCATATTCAGATGGTCTCAATATGGGAACTCTAATAGTCTCATATCGGCTTTGAATTTGTGTCTTTGGAGGTTCTTCAGTTTTGGTGGGCTTAGTTGGAGTTTCTGTTTCAGACATGATTGTGTTTGGATCTTAAACTGTTTGTGCGTTAACAGATAGGCTCTGATACCACTTGTTAGGTCACACACACACATACACTGTAGAAGGGGTGAATACAGTGTATAGTACAATCAAATCGAACTTTAATAACTTAAGTAACAGAAAACAAACTTTATTGAAACAATAAAATCTGTTACAGTATGGAACTGTTCTCTCTCAGTGATGAACAAATATCACGAGAGCTACTAGGGTTACAATGAATAATCTTCTTGATTGTGATAACACTTATAGTATAAACCCTATGTCTGTGTTTATATAATACACAGTTACAAGATAATCACTAATTGATATGGAATATAATTCTGCTTCCTAAAATATATCAATCAGATATCTTTTCTTCCAAGTATTCTATTCTTCATAGAATTCCTTCTTCATGCATATCTCTTCTTATGTTTGTCTCGATCTTCTTTCCTTTAACCAGCTGCCTTCCTTATCTGAACGTCCTTCAGTACTTAAGTTCTGATATCCATATTCTGATAATTATCTCCTGATAATATAAGTACTGATATCCTTAAGTCCTGACTTCCAGTAAGTACTGATTTATCCTGTTTAAGTAAGATCTGAAAACTAAACATAAATCACATTAGCCATGACATTATCAAATATATCTAACACTTTAATTGAAATTCATTAAATACTGATTGTTATCCTATGTGGATCTTTAAACTCTGATAGTGTTTTGAATGTTCTGTGACTATTCAATCCAATGAGGATAACTGTGCTAGATGCTGACCTAGTAGTCTTTAACATACTAGAAATCCCATGTTTGAAGTAGTTGTTTATGTGAAAACTCATTAACACAAGCAAATTCTGATTTTGAGCTTAGTCTAGTTTACTTTGTGTATCTTATTACTAAGTCACAAACTAGATTCTTGCTTCTTATCTGTTAGATTCTGATGTCAGTAAATCTTAATAATAAACTAAATGCTGATAAGCCTCACTTATCAAAAGAAAAGAAAAGAATAGAAAAGTCAGGTACTCCTTTGAGATCTAGAGTAAATATATGGAAGGGAAGACCCAAGTGCATTGCTGGTATTAAGTAATATGCATTAGAAAAGCAAAAAAAATTCTTGGTGACTTTTCACATTCTCTGATTACTGGAGAAATACTATAACAACAACATAAATTCTGATAAACAGCCGTGACTCACTTACACTAAGAAGCCACTGTAAAAAGGAATTTCAAAAGATGCATAAAATGAGCACAAACAGTTGAGGTGGACTCTTGCATAAATTTGTTCTATAGTAGACTTCATGATTGATGACAGATTTTAAGCAATTTTCTGAGTTATGCCTTATTTCTAAGATGTACTGAAGTTTATTAGACTTTAATCTTTATCTGATATTCTGCTGAATGCACACACTTTCACTCCACATGAATGATGAAAATTACTGGGGTGATTAAGTTGTTTTTGACAAACAGATAAGTGTCATTTGCATAATTTCTGAGGACAAGTTCTAATTGAAGTTTTGACGATTAAACTCTGAAGAAAACAAGTCAGTATTGGTATGAAGAATCACAGAAAAAGATATTCACTTTTTGAGTTCAGAAGCCATATTCTGATGACTGTTAAAATCTGATATAAGTTAAGTTCTGATATTAAATCCTGATGGAATCCTTGATGCTTACATGGCATTATTCTTTACTTGACTTATTTGTGGTAAAAACTGGAACAGTCGTATTTAAATCAGAATATATTTGGGTTAGTGATAAACGTGTTGGTCTTGAAAAACTGCATGTGTACGGTAATTATTGTTTATTATACGTGCTCATTAACTCTTGCTTTAACTTTTTCCTGACTGTTATTATTACACATCGGTCTAGGGAGTCGAGGCATCATTATTTTTACTCTTAATCGTTTAACAGTCCTCGCGTCCCTTGGTATTCCATTGACTATTTAAATGACTGATCATTCATCAGTAAAATCACATCTTTTCATTTCTCTCAAATAATGGCACATTTTAGTTGGTTTTACTGCTATGGCACAGAAACTGTGACCATTTTTAGAAATGGAATTCCGACTTCATATCCTATCAACAACATTCCATTCGACATCTAGATTCAACTTCCAAACAATATTAAAATGATTTGTTGTATTTCCAAAGAGAAGTTCATCTTCGTATTCTTAAACAGCAAGAGAAAATCATTCATCTTGCAGTTCTCTTTGTTGAAAGTAGGAAGAAGAATTAATTTTCATCCATCCATTTCTCTTCACCATCAGATTTGTCAGGATTCTTAGACTAGGACTAAGGCTGTTGATGTTAAGAATCTTAGAATAGGACTATCTTATAATTTTTGCATGTAATCGATAAATTTCATGAAATGTACTCGTTTGATATATTAATGAAATTTCCTTTAATTGCAAGATTTAGTCTATGTTTCTCAAATTATGTGACTGTGCATGTTTTAATTGCAATTTATTAATCTTTACTTCATCTATTTTCAACTTTATCCTTTGATGAATGTTTTGATTACAATTATGGTCAATAATAAATTTTATTGATTTGAGGAAACAATTGAAGCACGGGTTCATGCATCGGAACCTGTGATAGTTGGAGCTGAGAATGTTACTTGCCGGAAAGAAACTGCAGCTCAAAGTTCTGATACTTTGAAGAAGAAATCTGTAAGTTCTGAAGCTGCTAAAGCAACTCCTTCATTGGCAAGAAGATTGAAGAAAATGAAGGCTGGGAGGTATTTAGCTAAAGCTACATCAGAAGATATTGAAGAAGCTGAGGAAGGGGATCAGGAATCTTTGTTCTCACAAGAACCAGTTTTTATTGAAGCCCTTCCAGCTCAAGCCAAAGATACTGCTACTGATATAGTTGTAACCCCTCCTATCTCACCTATTAAAGCTACAGATGATGCTAAAGAACAAGCTAAAAATTCTGAAATAGATATTCATAATTTGAATATACCAAATGTTCTTTATCTGGAAGCTCCATCTACAGAAGCTTAATAACTTTAAACTCGTTTTCCAATTTTAAATGCTGAGATACCATCTACATCAACCACACCAGCTCTAGAGATGAATTATGATGTTCAGAATTTAAATGAAGCTGTTCCTGAATCTCCAGTTGCTTCAAACACTGTTGTGCTGTCAGAACATGATGAGTCTTCCTCAAGTTCTGAAGACAATGTTTCTATTGAGACTTCAGTTCCTATACTAGGAAAGGAAGAATTGGTGAAGAAATTTGTCGAAAAGGAAGCATCTATTCCTTGGAAAGATACTCACAGAGGTGTGGAGTGGACCCAGAAATGGAATGACACTGATTTCATTCCAAGTTCTAATGTTTTGAATGAGCATATTGCTAAAGCTGATGAGTTGCTCACAAATATTGATTTAAAGACACAACTCAAGATCACTGTTCTATCTACCAAACATCTTCAAGGTCTACATTCTTCTACTCATGAGAAGGTTGATACACTAAAGGAACAGGTTGATAAGCTAGATCTACAGCTTAAGCTTGACAAGAATAGATATATCAGACCTACTCTTGAGAAAATTGAAGCCATTGAGAAGATTCAAGAGAAGCAACAAGCCCAAGTTGATGAGGTCTTGGCTAACCAAGTTTCTCAGAAAGCTCAATTGGAAGAAATCCAATCTTCAGTTGAACTTCTTCTTACTCTCTTACTTCTTGATGATGCCAAAAAGGGGGAGAAGGTAGTTAAGTCCAAATGCTCACCTACTGAAATACTGAAGAAAAAGGATGATAAAGGTGATGACCAGGGAAACTCTGATAAGAGTAGAGGTCAAGGAAAAGTTCAAGGAAAATCTTCTACACAGAACAAGTCAAGTTCTGATGCTGTGAATGCTAAAAGTCTGAAGTCAAGTTCTGATAAGCAAAGTCTGATGTCAAGTTATGATATTCTAATTCAGTCAGGATCTAAAGACTCTCAGAAGTTTTTACAAACTCTGAAGCTAAAGGGGAAGCAGACTACTATTTATTACAAAAATCCTAAAATCCAGACACTTGATGAGGAGATAGCTAGAAGATTATTTCTGAAACAAAATCCAGGAATGGATTTGGAAACTCTTAAGGAGGAAGAAGCTAGATTTGCTGCTGAGAAGACAAATCTTAAGTCTAAAGCTTCTGATACAAAGAAACTTTCAAGGACTAAGGAAAAAGGTATTATGATCAGGGAAAAGTCAAATTCTGAGACTTCAAAGTCCAAGACTAGATCACAAACTGGGATTGATCCTAAGTCAAAAGGAAAAGAAAAGGTTGGTGAACCTTTAAAGATTAAGAAAAGGATAAGTTCTTCCATTCCAGTCTATCAAACTACGTTGCATGATGATGATTTGATAGAAGACAAAACTGTTCAAATTCTGAAAAGAAGAAAGGTAATTGAAGAATCTAAAACAACCTCTGACACTGCTCAACTTGTTCAGAATGAAGAACAACAAGCTACAGAAGAAACAACAAATTCTGATCAAGTTAATTTAGAAAAGATGACGATTGCTGATAAGAAGAAGCTGTTATGGAAGAAAGCTACTCCAGTTGAACCAAAATTCAATCTCTTGATGAATCAACTCGCAACATTTGGATTGAGATCCAAGCAACCTAGAGATAAAGCTGGATTAGGTTCTTATAAAGAGAAAATACAAATAGAAGTAGAAGTTACTCTAACAGATCCTTTCATATTGACAGACAAACCATATGAACAAATCAAACAAAAGCACCTTGACAAGGTATTGTCTGCTCAAATGGTGATAGATAGTCATGATAAGGAAAATCTAAAGGAGAAATTGATTTTATTTCTCTTTGATGGATTAACTTACAGACTAGCTGATACTGATGTGCTAAAGAAGTCTATCAGAGAACTTCAACATATTCACTATCTTCTGGAAGTAAAATATGATGTTACAAGAAGATGGTCAAAATACATTTTGAAGGCTATACGAGATCTATTTAGAATCTCTGGTACAAAGACTTCTCAGTATATACCAATGATTACTGAAGATGATGAAAGAGAAATTCCTATGCTGAAGAATTCTGCTAAGGTGGAAGTTATTCTGAAAGGAAGATGCTTATGTTATAATGAAAACTCTTCACATCCTAGAGTTATCATACTTGGTGATGGACTTGAAAGAACATCAATTCAAGCTCTCAGAACAGCCATTTATCAGATTGGTGATAGTAAAGATGAAGAACTGATGCAGGTCAAAGCACAGTTAGTTGAATTTCTGAGGAAAGCTGAAGACAAGTTGGTTAGAGATTTTGTTAAGAATCATTGTGGATTCAGATTGATCCAGTGAAGTTGGTAAAGCTAAAAGGACTGTAAGTTGTAGTTAATAGTCTTACTAAACTCTTATTGCATTTGAACTTAAATGTTTTTGACATCATCAAATCTATTAACTTGTATATTTTGCATATTTTACAAGTTGGGGAAGATTGTTAGATATATTTGAGATGTCATGTCTAATATGTTTCATGTTTAGTTTTCAGATATTAACAAACAGGAAATATCAGTACTTACTGGAATCAGTACTTACTGGAAGTCAGAACTTAAGGATATCAGGAGTTAGATTATCAGAAGATAATATCAGAAGATGGATATCAGAACTTAAGTACTGGAGGACTAACAGTTAAGGAAGGAAGCTGATTTACAGGAAAGAAGATCGAGACTAATACAAAAAGAAGATATGTATGGAAAGAGTTAGTGGACTTAAAGACTTGTATAAGATATCTGATTGATATATTTTAGGAGACATAATTATATTTCATATCAATTAGAAGTTATCTTGTAACTATGTACTATATAAACACAGAAATAGGTTTACACTAAATGTGTTATCATTATTGAAAAGATCATACATAGTAACCTAGCAGCTCTCGTGATATTTGTTCATTATTGAGAGAGAACAGTTCCATTGTAACAGAGTTTATTATATCGAATATATATGTTTACTGTTACTTGTGTTCGAAATCGATTTGATTGTATTCTACACTGTATTCAACCCCCTTCTACAGTGTTGTGTGACCTAACAGCGCCTTAAACTTGTTAAATCTTGTTGATGTGCTTCTCATGAGCTCAAATTCTTTTTTTGCAATGGTTTGAGGAATCATCCCTTCGTGCCCTCGATACTGAGAAAGTTTCTAACAACGGGCTCTTTGCTTGGTCGTCTCCTTCTTGGCTCGGTCTCCTTACCAGATGGACGATCACTGTCTTAGGTATTAGGACAAAATAAATCCCATACTCAGTTACGAATGGGGCTCAGCCCTTGTAAATACCAGAATTCGTACTCCTAATGCAGTTGATGCTGAAGTTTAATCTAATCAGGTGGGTTAGCGCTCCTCCTAGAAGAAAACATAATTGTTAGCATTTAAAATATGATTGGGGATTCATCCCTTGGTTTTCCCCTCCTTGAGATTGGGTATCGGTCCCTTGAATCAGCGTTCGGGTCACAACAAATCCCATAATTATGGGACCGGATTCTTGATTGTGTGATTGAAAGTTGTGATACTCCAATGATGGAAGCGACACCTTGAGTTGTGGCTGGTAGATCTTGATTGTTTCATGATTCCAGATCATTTTGGGGTTTTCGGATGTGTGCTTCATGAGCACAGATCCTCTTCTTTATGATTTGGGAATTCATCTTTTCACGTCTTCGGGGCTAAAAAAACCCTTTGACAATATGTTCCTCAATCTGCTACACCCTTCTTGGGGCAATCTCCTCTTCATATGAATAATCACTATCCTTCAATAAGGTTTATCCCTTACAAATACTGATATTTGTACTCCTCATGTACTCGATCTTACGTTCCTCCTCGAAATTTTACATCCCGTAAAGTGGGTGATCATTCACCCTTGAGGCAAACATAATTATTAACGTCTGAAATTCGGGTGTTCATTAGTGAGAGCACTATCTATATTTTGGGACTTTTCCCTTATTTATTCATCCCATGGGGTTGGAGATATTCTTTGGATCGGCAGTTGGGTAATGGGGATCTCAATCCCTGAGAGATCAGTTCCTCGGATATTGAGGTTTGACTATGGTGAAATATCAACAATAGATGTGACGTTGTGTATTGCAGCATGTGGTTTCTCGGTACTTCTTCGTGCTTTCATGGTTTTCGTCGATTCCCACAGACGGCGCCAAATGTTATGGATAAAAAACATGTATTTATTTATTGCGTGTATTTAATATTAGGGTTTGATAAGCTTCGAGCTTTAATGGTTGCGCATGTGTTTCGTGGCTTGAATCTGCCCTCACAAGATGCCTACGTACCTTGGCATATGCCAAGGATCAAGCCAAAACATAGTTCTTGGTGATGCTTGCCCTCGGGGCTATAGCAGCGATAGCTCACCAAGGATGTAGTGACTTCCATGTCCTTCAAGGACTAAGTCTAAAATGTCGTTCTAGGTAATGGCCTTGTGGCTTGTAGGATGCCTTCACGGCTTTGTGATGTGTGGAGCTCTTTTCCTGAAAAATGTACCTGAAGTTAAAGGGGTGAGACCCTTTATATAGATGTTGAGAGTCTAGGAATTACGGTAGAATTGGGTGACTTGATGGGCAAGTCTTCACCTCTGATTGGACTTTGGAGTCCTAGAAAGCAGGAATTAGTTTCCTTCTGAATTTAGGTTGCTTGGAGGCTACTTCTTGTTGAAGTAGTTACTTATTTGAACATATTTATTGGGCAGTTTAATTAGTCCCTAATTAATTACGAAATTAATAAATAATTAGGACTTTGGACCTCATTAACTGGGCTTTTCCCTTTGACCAAATAAGGTCTGATTAATGCGACATTAATTCCGCAATTAGGGTTATTTTTATTCCCTATCATAAATAATTCCAAATAAATTTCAAATTCCCAAAATAATCAAAAACTAAAAATTTAAAATTTTCATATTTTTTAAGGCATTTTTGGAACGCACAATGTACCCGTATTTAACGATTTAACGAAGAAACGTACGGGTGAATAAAAGCTGAAAAATTACTGATATAATTTTAAAATTCTCGAAATATTCCAAACTTAAGAAAACATGAGGTTCGTAATTTTTGAAACATTCTGAAATTTAATACTGAATTTACGCTAAAATACAATCAGAAAATCATTTAGGAATAAATAATCAATGAAATATTGTTTTCCAAATTTCATAAATTCCCAAAATAATTAAATAAATTATAAAGCAGTAAAATAATTTTATAGGAAATTCCAATATTTATGAAAATAAATTCTCAATAAAAGATCACTTTGGAAAGTAAAAAAACCAATACGACTCAAGAATTAATCACACAAATAATACTTTGAATACCACGGAGCACATACACCCAATATAAAATATAACATCCATCTGACAGAACCATATTGTATTTTATTTATTTAATAATTACACTTTAATAATTATAAATATATGAGTCGTTATAACTTTCCCCCCTTAAAAAGATTCCGTCCTCAGAATCTTAACTAATTGAACAAGTGAGGATAATTGTCTAGCATATCTGACTCTAATTCCCAAGTGGACTCTTCCACTCGAGGATTTATCCAAAGCACTTTAACTATAGGAATGGACTTATTCCTAAGGACTCGCTCTTTGCGGTTTAGGATATGGATCGGGCATTCCACGTAGGACGAATATGGCTGAAGCTCGATTGGCTCATACTCAATAACTTGATTCGAATCGGGGATATACCATTTCAGCATAGATACATGAAACATATTATGGATATGTTGCAGCTGCGGCGGCAGCGCCAACTCATAGGCAACTTTACCTACTTTTATCAATACTTCAAACGGTCCAATATATCTAGGACTCAGCTTGCCTTTCTGTCCAAATATAACCAATCCTTTCCGAGGTGACACTTTCAACAATACCAATGATCCTATCTCTATATCCATGTCCTTTCGATGCAAGTCCACATTCTTTCTCTGTCTATCCTGAGCTGCATCTAACCTTTTCTGAATGAATACCATTGCGTCCTTTGTTTGTTGAACTAACTCAGGACCTAACAACTTCTTGTCCCCCACTTCAACCCAATAAAGCGGAGAACTACACTTACATCCATACAAGGCTTCGTAAGGTGATATTTTATTGGTGAGACTGCGTAACTGTATGAAGAGTTACGTAATAACTCAACATAAGAACAATACTATAACATGACAGGTAAATAATACTACGCCTACATAAGAAATCAGAAGAAATGAAGACAAGGCAAATACAAAATATCAAAAGATATGAAGAAAGCTTGAAGTCTGTTTATAGGTCACTGAAAGAAGTTCATTAATATGATCATGTCTCAGTGAATAATAAAGGTTAAAGACTTTCAGGGTTTTAGAAAAGATGCAAATTCAGTGTTTAAGTGCTACCGAAAGATTTCAGTGTATCGGAATTTATTGAAGATAGACAATGTTCAAAGCATAGGAATCTGAAGAATTGAAGACATGGTAGAGACAGAGGTTAAAGAAGACAGCTGCAGTCTTGAAGTCATACTCACTTACAAGAGTTCATTTATATGTTCAAGTGTCGGTGAAGAACAATGAATGAAGTATTCAAGATTGTAGTAGCAATGAAGATGTTGTCTAAAGTACCAGAAAGGATTCCAGTGAAAGTAAATTTGTTTATTGACAGTTAGTGTTTGAAGCGATAAAATTGTTGCAAGCTTAACAATGTAATCAAGGACATAATACGAAGACCTGAATCGAAGTTAGTCGTCTGTGAACCAGACCAGTTGCACTAGGCGTCAACAGCTCGTGAAAGGAATCTAGGTATTATTTTTAGAAGAATTGTTAAGTAGAGGAACGTACTTGGAATGAACGTTTATCTGTTAAAGTATAAGAAGAGGTGCGCAGGGTATACAACTAAACGGCTCGAGATATTTATCAAGTTCAAAGTTTAACTGTTAATTTATATTAAATTTATCTAAAGGACTTATTATAATTTATTTAATAAACTTAAAATGATTTATTTTATGAATTTATATAAGTTTATTTTATAAATCTAAATTAGTTTATTTATATAAGTTATATTTAAATTTATTTTATAAATTAATTTAGTTACAATTTAAACTTAAAGAAAAAAAGAAAAAAAAGAAAAAAGAAAACAAAAAGAAAACAAAAAACAAGAAAAAAGAAAAGAAAGGAAAAGAAAAAGAAAATAAAAAATAAGAAAAAAGAAAAGAAAGAAAAAGAAAATGGAAAACAAAAAGAAAAAAAAAGAAAAAAAAGAAAACAATAAAAAGGGAAAGAGAAGGGGGCGCAAGTAAAGTGGACTTGATTTTGTTTAGGTACAATGCTTGTACTTGCAAAAGGTCGCAGGTAAGTTTTATTTGTAAAATAAACGAAGTACTAATTGAGTACTTGTACCTGTGTAGTACTAGACGCAAGTAAAAAGACTTGCAAAAGAAACCAAGTACTAGTATTGTGCTCCTAGGGTCGCAGGTAACTTGAGAATTAAAATAAACTTAGGCAATCTTCTCCCTAGAGCTCCTGTGGTCACAAGTTAGTTTTTGTGGGAATAAAAACTAAGTGTTGATTACTCTCTGGTCGCAAGTAAAAGGAAGAGTACCATACTCGCAACTAACTCCTCAACCACAATTTTACTGTACAATCAATTTATTTGTGTGGTTCATTTTTAGCCATATGTTTGAATTGATAAAAAAAGCCTACACTCAGCAGCAGATCAGATTAGCAATCAAGAATTGTTTTGTTTATCTTCTCTCCCAAGAGAGCCGGTGATGTTAGTCCCTTAACAATGTAGCAAGAATTACAGAAGGGGGGTTGAATGGAATTCTTGAACCTTTTTCTTGAAATAAAAATGTTCAACTCGATTATTGATATATTTGTTTTGATTAGCACAATGCGGAATATAAACTTAAATGAATTAAAACATAAGTAATTAAAAAACAAGAGTCTTTAAAAACTTTCTGGTGGATTTAAACAATTCCACCAGAGATATATATAATATATCGAGAGGACTCTGTGTGCAGAAATGCCCACAGCTGCTTACAAATGGAACTGCTGAGAATACAGGAAATGCTAAAGATTATGCTTACAAAGATTTCTCTGTTTTTGTGTTTCTTAGCTATCTCGGTTATTTTTCTATTTTCTACTCTCTTGGTTTATATAATACCAAGATTACAAAGTCAAAAAGACTGAATAAATATAAAATCTAACAGTCTTAATCTTTGCTGCTTTTCGTCCTCTATTACCCAGTTAATGGGCTTCCACAATGTGTTTGTATCCAACTCGACGGTTGTGTGTCAGCTTTCACTGTTCAACTGATGTTTGAATTCTTGATATGATCATCCGTCGACTTTCAGATCATCTGTTGATGACTTAATTGATCATCCGTCGACTGCTATGTTAAACATCCGTTGATAGTCATTTGATCATCCGACAAAGGCTTTGTTAATCATCCGTTGGTAGCTATTTTGGAACTTGACTTCATTTCAATTATACAGAATTACAAGACATTACTTATGTACAATTAATCAACATATTCTGTATATCTAGTTAAAGTCAACATGACTTATATGCTACTACAGATTCTATACAAAGGTGCATACATCATTGTGCTACAAACTTATTATTACATAAGCTACTCACTCGATGGATAATAAGTTAATCATCCGTCGGGACTATAATGAGTTATCCGTCGGGACTATAATTCTTATCCGTCGAGTGCTTCATTATTTCACTAAGTAAAATCTACTCAGATATTTTGTTTAAGTGATCATCAAGTACATAACATATTCACAACAATCTCCCCCAATTTATGTCTACTGGAATTGTAGCCATAAATTAAGAGATACTTGATGATAACAAAACATCCTAAACATATATCTTTAAAGATAAGTAGATAAAACTGGAAGTGCTTCAATTAAACAAAGTGTACAAGGTTTGGCTCACAGTCAGTTCAAGATGCTCCTCTAGTCTGAGCAGGTTTTTCTAGTTTCTTGAAGGTCTGGATCTTCTTCCAAGCTTTCTGTTGTTTTCTTCAATTTGATTCTGGAGCTTCCTATGGAATTCTAGTTCATCAGATTCTGAGAGATCTAGCATTTCTTGCATCTCCAAGAGAGTCTCATTGCTAGAGATACTCAATTGGTCTTCTAGTCTGAAGAATCTTCTCACACCCTTGTCATCCATGAATTCCATCAGCCAGTAGGGCCTTAGATGCACTCTTCTCCCTGTGTATGGGATGATTAGAGTCTTTGGGAGTGCATCTTTAGCTCTAACACTCCTCAGCTCTTCAATCTTCTTCAATACTAGTCTTTTTGCAGTTACATTGAACCCAAAGTTTTTCTTGAAGGATGAATAGACTTTGATCAACACAGCTTGACTTTCTTGAAGTATCCTGTGAAGAGGCAACTAAATCTCCCTTCCTCCTTTGTACTTGAACACCAACCTTTCAGGTAGGTTTCTGTATGCATCAATTGCCCTTACTTCATCCAGTTCCTCCAGATAAAGGTTTAGATCTGAGAATTATTTGATGTCACACAAGTACAAGTAGTCTCCCCTGTTGACCTTGAGTTGAGCTTTAACTATTAACTTGGATTTGAGAGGTGACAGCTTCACTTTCTTGACCGCCCTTGATTTTTTCCTTTTTGGCTTGGTAAGGATTGGCAAGTTGAAGTCAGGAATTGATAATTTATCCCACTCTATTGGTTCATCCTTTGGCACAATAGGCTATCCATGTATGTTCCTGTAGGGGTCCACCACCCTTATGTCTTCAAATACCACAGAGGGTTTTGATGCTTGAGTTTTAGCTGGTGTGGATTCCTTAGGAAGTTGATCTTCCAATTCCTTTTCAACAACATCCAGTTTCCTTTTAGTTCTTCTAGCCAATTCTTTCTTGGGGATTTCTTCTGTTCTTCAATCTTCTTCTTTGATTCAGCAGCTTCAGATGGTTGAGAAGGAATTTGTTGAGAAGAATTCACAGCCTGTAGCTTGGCCAAGATAGCAATCTGTTCTTTCTTTTATTTAGACTTCTTTGCATCTAGAGCAGCTTGCCTCTTTTCCTGCTTTAATCTGGCGTTTTCTTCTTTCTTTGCTTGAGCAAACTGTGGATGTCCAGCTACCACACAAATTTCCTTTCCATTTCTGAATATCTTAGCAATTCTCCTTTTTGAGGCTGAATCAGCTGGATCTTTATAGAAGACAATGGATCTTGACAGAAGTTTCTTTTCATCAGGCTTGGGTGTCTCATACACCGTGTCCAAGGGATTCTTCAAAGATGACTTTGGATAATTTGCCCTTGGTTTGAGAATTATTTCAGCCTTTTGTGATTTGATGCAGGAAGATTGTCCTTTCTCCAGATAGTTCATGCTCATCTCATTCACACTGATTGGCTTGACATTAGAATGATGGATGGCTGACTTAACTGGCTCCTTGACTAGTTCAAACTTTTTCTGTATGTCCTCATCAATCTTATCCCAGTTGATCAAACTAAACTTTCCTTTTTCAGCAACTTTCAAATTTGCTGCTGCTGCTTTAATTAGATCTATACCATCTGCAATTGGTGGCTTAGAGATAGTAATTGAAGGTACAATTACTTTGCTGATTTGTACTTGAAGTTTCTCCCCCTCTGTTGGTCCTTTCTCCCCCTTTTTGTTATCATCAAGTTGAGGAGTTAGGCCTTGTGCTTTAGCCAGTTGCATGAGAAGATTTGTCTGAGTCTGTTGATTTTGAAGAAGAATAGCCACTGAATCTTCA